>NW_021202765.1:0-1340 GCF_002162155.2 Triticum dicoccoides
CCCCCCCTCTTCCTCCATATATACAGCCCTTAGGGCATCGTTTAGACTGCGGGTTTTGTTTAGATTAAAAGTTCGCCATAGCTGCAACTTCGCGTACTTCGTTTGTGTTCAACGACCAGACAAAGGTGTCACAGAACCCCACCTTGATCAATAAAGCTTTCATCTTATATTCGCAATATCCAGATTGCAATCTCAGTTTCTTGCTTGTTCTTCGTTTGCTCGCAGGAAACAGACCCTCGTGGTCAGGTTGATCGTGCTCCGGCGTGGTCAATAACCTCTGGGAGTTGGTTTAGCGATTGCTAAGGCACGACGTCCTCGCACGTTCTTAGTCGGATCGTCAAAGTCGACTGCCACCAAAGCGATATCCATCATCTCATCGAAAGACGGGACACCTTTGCCTCGATCAAGTGGTATCAGATTTCCAGGTTGCTCGGTGAGATTTTACAGTTTTTCGTAGTTTAGATCGAGTCTGTTCTTCATACCTACAGTCCACGAAAAAGCCACAAAAACAATTAGGGTTAGTTCATCATATCCGAACCAATCTGAGCCTTTGCATAATCTTTTTAGGGTTTTGCTTTGTTGAATTTGCGGTTGCATCGTCGTGTCTAGTTGCTGGTCTTAGAGTCTAGTCTTTTAGAGTTTCGAGTTCTGGTCATAAGTTGTCACGCCGCCGCCGCACCATCATCATCGCCCCTGCCATCTACCACCGCCGCTTATCCACCACCGCTTCGAATCCGTATCCATATACCACCACCGCTGTCATATACCACCACCGCTGCCATCTACTACCATATATCCACCACCAATCCGAGTTCTTGTCATATTAGGTTTGTTTTCGAGATCCATCTAGATTCCGATTCGTGTTTCCTTGCCGGAGTAGGTTCCGGAAACCACCCTCCGTTTAGGCCCAAAATTTTTCGAAAACGCATTTTTCAAAAAAAAATCTGGCTATCCTATATTTAGGTGTTTCTGAGTGTTTTGAGACAGGTGCCATGATAGGAAGTTTTTTTTGACCCATTTCCAGTTTTTGGGTCCGGGCAGTCGAAAAAACGAAAAAAAAATTGGTCGAAAAAATTTCGTGCCCATCCTGTCAGTTTGACCTAGGAAGAGTTTTGAGACACTCGCCATTATAGTGATTTTTTGCAAAAAAAAAAAAAGCAGCGCACAAAAAAAAAGAGCGCAAAAAAAAAGAGCGAAAAAAAAATTCCAGAGTGTGCTTTTTCCTTGTTTACGTGCAGCACCGTGATTTTGTTAGTGTTCTAGGCTCGCGTCTCTAGCACGGTCTAGCCTAGGACCAGCACAGTACCGTCGTTGAGCGTTTATTGAACTTTGCATCTCTG
>NW_021202766.1:0-1945 GCF_002162155.2 Triticum dicoccoides
ATAAGGCTCCCGCCAGTTGCTGATAACTTTTACAAAACATGATCATCTCATACAACAACGTATATCACATCATGTCTTAACCATATCACATTACAATACGCCCTACAAAAACAAGTTAGATGACCTCTACTTTGTTGTTGCAAGTTTTACGTGGCTGCTACGGGCTTCTAGCAAGAACCGTTCTTACTACGGCACAAAAACCACAACGGTGATTTATCAAGTTTGCTGTTTTAACCTTCAACAAGGACCGGCCACAGTCAAATTCGATTCAACTAAAGTAGGAGAAACAGACGCCCGCCAGCCACCTTTATGCAAAACTAGTTGCATGTCTGTCGGTGGAACTGGTCTCATGAACATGGTCATGTAAGGTTGGTATAGGCCGCTTCATCCAACAATAGCACCGAATCAAAATAAGACATTGGTGGTAAGCAGTATGATGATCACCGCCCACAACTCTTTGCGTTCTACTTGTGCAAATCATCTACGCATAGACCTGACATGGATGCCACGTAGGGGAACATAGCATACAATTTCAAAAAAAATTCCTACGCTCACGCAAGATCTATCTAGGAGATGCATAGCAACGAGAGGGGGAGAGTGTGTCTAACTGAAAGCGGAAGCGTTTGAAGTAGTCGAACTTCTTCTCGTTCTGACCAATCAAGCACCGAACGTACGAAACCTCCGAGTTCTGTACATGTTCAGATCGATGACGTCCCTCGAACTCTCGATCCAGCAAAGTGTCGAGGAAGTAGATGAGTTTAGAAAACATGATGGCGTGGTGACGGTGATGATGAAGTAATCCGCACAGGGCTTCGCCTAAGCACTACAAGAATATGACCGAGGGTGTATAATCTGTGGAGGGAGGTGCTGCACACGGCTAATGATTGTTGGTGTGTGTTCGAGGCGCCCCCTCCCCATGTATATATAGGTGGGAGGGGGAGGAGAGTAGCCTTGGGGCACCCCAAGTAGGAGGAATCCTACTTGGGGCCCTAGTCCAATTCGCCCCCCTTTCCTTATTATCGGAAGGGGGAAAAGGGAAGAGGGAATGGAGGAAGTAAGGGGGGGACCCCTCTTCCTTCTCCTATTCGTCCTCCTACCTTAAGAGGGGGGGGGCAGAGCCACCCCTTGTGGGCTCGTGTGCTCCCCTCTTATGGCCCATTAGGCCCATTATTCCCCCGGGAGGTTCCGGTAACCCCCCAATAGTCCGATAAATACCCGATACTACCCGAAACACTTCCGGTGGCCGAATACTATCATCCTATATATCAATCTTTATCTCTCAACCATTTCGAGACTCCTCGTCATGTCCGTGATCTCAATCGGGACTCCGAACAACATTCGGTCACCAACTCACATAACTCATATAATACAAAATCGTCATTGAACGTAAAGCGTGTGGACCCTACAGGTTCGAGAACTATGTAGACATGACCGAGACACCTCTCCGGCTAATAACCAATAGCGGAACCTGGATTCTCATATATTGGCTCCTACATATTCTACAAAGATCTTTATCGGTCGAACCGTGATGACAACATATGTTATTCCCTTTGTCATCTGTATGCTACTTGCCCGAGATTCAATCGTCGGTATCTTCATACCTAGTTCAATCTCGTTACCGGCAAGTCTCTTTACTCGTTCTGCAATACATCATTCCACAACTAACTCATTTGTCACTTTGCTTGCAAGGCTTCTTATGATGTGCATTACTGAGAGGGCCTAGAGATACCTCTCCGATACTCGGAGTGACAAATCCTATTCTTGATCTATGCCAACCCAACAAACACCCCTTCGGAGATACTTGTAGAGCATCTTTATAATCACCCAGTTACATTGTGACATTTGATAGCACACAAGGTATTCCTCCGGTATCCGGGAGTTGCATAATCTCATAGTCAAAGGAATATGTATATGACATGAAGAAAGAAATAGCAATAAAACTGAA
>NW_021202767.1:0-1444 GCF_002162155.2 Triticum dicoccoides
GCTACGAGTGAGAAAGTCTCATCGTAGTCAACTCCTTGAACTTGTCGAAAAACATCTTAACGACAAGTCGAGCTTTCTCAATGGTGACACTTACCATCATTGTCTGTCTTCCTTTCAAAATCCATATGTACCTAACAGCCTTACGACCATCAAGTAGTTCTTCCAAAGTCTACACTTTGTTTTCATACATGGATCCTCTCTCGGGTTTTATGGCCTTGAGCCATTTATCGGAATCCGGGCCCACCATCGCTTCTCCATAGCTCGTAGGTTCATTGTTGTCTAGCAACATGACTTCCAAGACAGGATTACGTACCACTCTGAAGTAGTACGCATTCTTGTCATCCCACGAGGTTTGGTAGTGACTCGATCCGAAGTTTCATGATCACTATCATAAGCTTCCACTTCAGTTGGTGTACGTGCCACGGGAACAACTTCCTGTGCCCTGCTACACACTTGTTGAAGTGACGGTTCAATAACCTCATCAAGTCTCCACCATCCTCCCACTCAACTTTTCGAGAGAAACCTTTCCTCGAAAAAGGACCCAATTCAAGAAACAATCCCTATTGCTTTCGGATCTGAATTAGGAGGTATACCCAACTGTTTTTGGGTGTCCTATGAAGATGCATTTTATCTGCTTTGGGTTCGAGCTTATCAACCTGAAACCTTTTCACATAAGCGTCGCAGCCCCAAACTTTCAAGAAACGGCAACTTAGGTTTCTCCAAACCATAGTTCATACGGTGTCGTCTCAACGAAATTATGTGGTGCCCTATTTAAAGTGAATGTGGTTGTCTCTAATGCCTAACCCATGAACGATAGTGGTAACTCGATAAGAGACATCATGGTATGCACCATATCCAATAGGGTGCAACTATGACGTTTGGACACACCATCACACTATGGTGTTCCAGGCTGTATCAGTTGTGAAACAATTTCCATAATGTCTTAATTCTGTGCCAAACTCGTGATTCAGATATTTATCTCTATGATCATATCATAGATCTTTTATCCTCTTGTCACGACGATCTTTCAACTTCACACTGAAATTACTTGAACCTTTCAATAATTCAGACTCGTGATTCATCAAGTAAATATACTCAACATCTACTCGAATCATCTGTGAAGTAAGAACATAACGATATTCACTGCATGCCTCAGCACTCATTGGACTGCACACATCAAAATGTGTTACTTCCAACAAGTTGCTATCTTGTTCCATCTTACTGAAACCGAGGCTTTCAGTCATCTTGCCAATGTGGTATGATTTGCATGTCTCAAGTGATTCAAAATCAAGTGAGTTCAAACGGTCCATTTGCATGGAGTTTCTTCATGCATATACACCAATAGACATGGTTCGCATGTCTCAAACTTTTCAAAAATGAGTGAGTCCAAAGATCCATCAACATGGAGCTTCTTCATGCGTTTTATACCATTATGACTTACATG
>NW_021202768.1:0-827 GCF_002162155.2 Triticum dicoccoides
CGAGGGTCGAGGGGGAGGCTCTGGGTGCGGCAACGGCGAGCGGCGGCGATGAGCTCCGCTCGGGCTGCGCGAGAGAGAGAGCAGAGGAGGGGGAAGGGGTCGAGAGAGAGTGCGAGGGGGGTCCAGGGGGTGGCGTGGAGCTGCGGGAGACGTCCAGGAGAGGAGGAGGCAGCCAGGCAGGGAGGAGGTGGCCGGGGCGCGTGGCCGCGCGCGCCACCTAGCAGCTTCGGGGCGAGGGGGAGGAAGACGACAGGGGGAGAAGCGGCGGTGGGCTGGGCCGGCTGGAGGAGCTGGGCCAGGTGGGCTGAGGTGAGCGTCAGGTAGTCCTCTGCTCTTTCTATTTTTGTTTTTATTTATCTATTTTGTTCTGTGTTGTTTTAGTTTAGTAATATACTAAACCATTTTATAAAATCCTGAAAATAGTTATGTGGCTAGAACTAAAATATTCCAAACCACATAAAATGTTCCAGTAATTATTGGACATATATTATTTATATATCAAATATATATCCAATGCAAATAGCTATTTATTTAATTCAAAGGCCCAAAATAATTAACTCTGAGATACCAAAAATATTGTTTTGAGTTTTACCTCTTTGCAATATTTTCAGAGACTAAGAGGAACATTTTCTTGGACTTCTTTGAGGAGATTTTAATGTTGATCATTTTTAGAAGGTTTCTGAGGCTTTGAAAATTCCTCAATTCAAATTTCATTTGAATTAAAACATGATGCTCACATGAGGTCTAGCCTAGTGCATAACAGGACCAGGGATGTGACAACTCACCCCCACTAAACAAAAATCTCGTCCCGAGATTCAAGCGTAGGG
>NW_021202769.1:0-5742 GCF_002162155.2 Triticum dicoccoides
CTGACTGGCTTTGGTCTTATATGACTTTGCTATTTGCCGGCGTGTTTTTATGTGTGTGCGTTTGTGTTGGCTGTGCGCATCCTAACTATGCAGAGGTCGGGTGTGTGCTCTTTGGGTTTGTATCCTCTTGATGCTCCTATTTGAGCCAATAAATTCACCCTTTGTCGAAAAAATTATTTCACAGAGTCAGCTGTGTCGCTGTGGTGCGCTAGACTTCTGCAATGTTTCGTCAGGGAAGATCGCATAGACCGGCTAATTTTCTATCGGTGAGCTGGTCAATCTTCGATCAGTTCCTTCTTGTGCATTGTACATATATAACTTTCAGTGAACTTTTGATTTTATTACGGCTGCAGAAATCATAAAATGGTTGTGCAAATTAAAGATGATTGATTGATTGGCGTGCATGCTCGTGTTACCATTTATATCCTATTGAAGATATGGCGTCTAAAATGGTTCAGTCTCAAGATGCTTAGCAGCAGTCAGTCAGGCCGTTGTGTTATTTCCAGTGCACCTTTTGTGAGTTGATTAATTATTACACTGTGCTAACATACATAGTTACATCGTAAAAAAAAACATACAGAGTCATCGACACTAATTTTGCAGGACTCGAGTATTAGAAACAACTGGCTAACACAAATTTTGTCGAGTTGCATGATTGCGCTAGAAGTAAAAACGAAGACTGGTATGACTCATGAATTTTCTACATCGACCATCAGGGTCACGCAAGTGGTTTGGCTCTGAAGATAAGCCGGTTGCCCAGCGCCATACAAGTAGATTTTCCTGATTTATAATTATGAAATGGCAACGTCTATTTAGTTGAAACAGCCATATCCAAGTGTGAACAATTAATTGAGCTCCTTCCATTCCTTATTTCCAACTCACCAACCAACTTTGACATGCATGACTTCTCCTACTACCTATTAGTATTACTACTAACAAATCTGAGCTACATATGCATAGAACCTGCAGCCCGTCCCTCTCTCGAAGCAGTTATGGATGCAGTTTGCATTGCTGGTGTAGGATGGGGCATAGCCGCGGTTGGTTTATTTGCCTCCCCTATCATCTCTAAGCTCCTCACCAAAGGCTCCGATTATCTTAACTACAATACAACAAAGAAGCTGGCAGAGCTTGAGCCAAAAATCTTGGTGCTGGAGCGGGCCATGGAAGTTGTCGAGACGAGCCCAGATGCGCCTCGTCTGCAGCAGCTGTTCAAGGAGCTTAAAACTGCTTACTGTGAAGGAAAAGAAATCTTGGATGCTGTCGATCAGAGACAGATCCAAGACGGCAAACTGCAGCCGGGCGGTAGCGCGCCTCCACCAAAGATAAGGTCTGTCATGGCCAAGGTCTCGCTCCTAAAAAATAAGGTACTTTCCTTGCTTCCGTTAGTTTTTGATTTGGAATAGGTACATACAGTACATGTTTGAAGGAAAATCTTGTAGTAGTATTTTGTGTGGATGTACTGCTGTGTTAACCAGTTTCATCATCATCAACAACAACAACAATAACAACAACAACAAAGTCTTTAGTCCCAAACAAATTGGGTAGACTAGAGGTGAAACCCATAAGATCTCGTGACCAACTCATGGCTCCGGCACATGAATACCAAGCTTCCACATATCCCTGTCCATAGCTAGTTCTTTGGTGATACTCCAATCCTTCAGGTCTCTCTTAACGGACTCCTCCCATGTCAAATTCGGTCTACCCCGATTTCTCTTGACATTCTCCGCACGCTTTAGCCGTCCGCTATGCACTGGGGCTTCTGGAGGCCTGCTCTGAATATGCCCAAACCATCTCAGACGATGTTGGACAAGCTCTCTTCAATAGGTGCTACCTCAACTCTATCTCGTATATCATCATTCCGGACTCGATCCTTCCTCGTGTGGCCACACATCCATCTCAACATATGCATCTCCGCCACACCTAACTATTGAACATGTCGCCTTTTAGTCGGCCAACACTCGGCGCCATACAACATTGCGGGTCGAACCGCCGTCATGTAGAACTTGCCTTTTAACTTTTGTGGCACTCTCTTGTCACAGAGAATACCAGAAGCTTGGCGCCACTTCATCCATCCGGCTTTGATTCGATGGTTCACATCTTCATCAATACCCCCATCCTCCTGCAGCATTGACCCCAAATATCGAAAGGTGTTCTTCTGAGGCACTACCTGCCCATCAAGACTAACCTCCTCCTCCTCACACCTAGTAGTACTGAAACCGCACATCATGTACTTAGTTTTAGTTCTACTAAGCTTAAACCCTTTCCATTCCAAGGTTTGTCTCTATAACTCTAACTTCCTATTTACCCCCGTCCGACTATCGTCAACTAACACCACATTGTCCGCAAAGAGCATACACCACGGGATATCTCCTTGTATATCCCTTGTGACCTCATCCATCACCAAGGCAAAAAGATAAGGGCTCAAAGCTGACCCTTGATGCAGTCCTATCTTAATCGGGAAGTCATCAGTGTCGACATCACTTGTTTGAACACTTATCACAACATTAACGTACATGTCCTTGATGAGGGTAATGTACTTTGCTGGGACTTTGTGTTTCTCCAAGGCCCACTGAGGGAGTCCTGGACTAGGGGGTGTCCGGGTAGCCAAACTATCATCTTTGGCCGGACTCCTGGACCATGAAGATACAAGATTGAAGACTTCGTCCCGTGTCCGGATAGGACTTTCCTTGGCGTGGAAGGCAAGCTTGACGATACGGATATGTAGATTTCCTACCATTGTAACCGACTCTGTGTAACCCTAACCCTATTCGGTGTCTATATAAACCGAAGGGTTTTAGTCCGTAGGACGAACAACAATCATACCATAGGCTAGCTTCTAGGGTTTAGCCTCTCTGATCTCGTGGTAGATCTACTCTTGTACTATCCATATCATCAATATTAATCAAGCAGGAGTAGGGTTTTACCTCCATCGGGAAGGCCCGAACCTGGGTAAAAACATCGTGTCCCTTGTCTCCTGTTACCATCCGCCTAGACGCACAGTTCGGGACCCCCTACCCGAGATTCGCCGGTTTTGACACCAACATTGGTGCTTTCATTGAGAGTTCCTCTGTGCTGTCGCCGTAAGGAAGGATGCCTCATCCCGTCTTTAAAGACGGCACCATTGCTAAAGGAGCTTTGGCCACCGGCCAGACTCTCTGGCTAGGCGGTTTTCTTATGACCGCCTGTTCGGCCGCCGCGCCGACGATGACCTCTCGGGTCATCAAAAGCAATCTTCGCGTTAACTCGGAACTCGCCGAGCAGCTAGATCTGATGGAGCTCTCCTCCGTGAACGAGCTCCTGGATCGCATCACCGCCCTGGGAGTCGCTACAGACTACAATCAGATTGGGCCTAAAACCGATCTGAGAGAGATTAACTCTCCCAGGCTACCCACCACGTTGCCGTGGTGGAGGAACAGTACGGCGACTCTTCTTCTATCTTAAGGACTAGTTATGTCTGAATTCCCGACCCCTCCATGCCGGATTCCCGCGGAGGTACGGATGTCGATCAAGTCCTGAACCTAAAGTCAGGCAGCAGGCTGGATTCATGGGACAACACTCAAAAACCCAAGCTTCCAAGTTCGGAAACTTTTCGGCCCTCGAGTCTTAGATTGGACGGGGTTCCGAATTCAATTCCACCCGCCCGCCCAAACATAAGCGATCTATCCCGAATACGGCAAGAGCCCGCTGAAACAGTACACCATTACTGGGCCAGATTCCTCCTGGTTGTGGACAGGATAAAGGACTGTCGCGAGGAAGACGCAATTTCACTTTTCTGCAATAATTGCACGGACAAGGGAATTCTAAACGCCATAAGTCGTCGTGAAATTACACGCTTTCCTGACTTGGCGTCCATTGTACGAAAGTACTGTGCAATGGAGAGTGCCTAGAAAACTGAAACCAATTTTTGGGATAATCCGGCCCCGAATACAAGCCTAGTCCGAAATAAAAGGGTGCATCATCGCCAGGCACCTGTGTTACACACCAAAAGGCAAAAAACCCCTAAAGGGCACGGAACCGTACTGGAGGGATGGCTCAATGGACCCTGCAAAATTCATAGTACAGACGGCGCCACTCCAACACATAGCCTTAGAGCATGTTGGATACTACGGCAGGTGGCCAAAAGTGGCGAGGAGCTTCTAGCTCCAGAGCACCAGCCCAGCAATACCAGTACGGTATTAACAGTCTTCGAGACTTTCGCATCAAATAATATGCGGAAGCGAACACTCCACAACCTTGCCGAAGTCTACCAGGTAGCAACAATAAACCCATGGAGTGACACGGCTATTACCTTTAATGCCAGTGACGAACCTAAATTTCGAACAGCCCGAGCACCAGCCGCATTGGTCCTTAGTCGGATTGTTGACGGCTTTCGTGTTACTAAGGTACTCATGGACGGCGGCAGCGGATTGAACCTCATTTACGAGGAAACCCTCCGAAAAATGGAAATAGACTGGAGCCGCATTGAGCGAAGCAACACAACCTTTAGAGGAATAATCCCCAGTCGGGAAGCATGCTGCACAGGAAAAATCACATTAGACGTGGTGTTCGGCCCGCCGGACAATTACAGGTCCGAGGAGGCCACGTTCCAAGTGGCCCCGTTCAGTAGCGGATATCACGCTTTATTAGGGCGAGAGGCATTCACAATTTTTCAAGTTATACCCCATTACGGGTACATGAAGCTCAAAATGCCCGGGCCCAACGGAAGTATCACCCTTGCCAGTGACCCGGACATAGCACTCCGCGCAGAGAACAAGACAGCCGCATTGGCCCTCGAGGCACTATCCGAAGCCCTAGCGGCCGAGGAACTCACTGCGCTGCGCTCCATGGTGAACAGGGACGACGTGATACTCGACAAGAGATCCAAGTGCACCTCTTTTAAGCCAGCGGACGAAATAGTCAAATTCCAAGTCCATCCAATGGACCCTACAAAAACGGCCTCCATCGAGGCACAATTAAACCCTGATGTAGATGCCGCACTACGAGAATTCCTACGGGAAAATTGGGACATTTTTTCCTGGCACCCTTCAGACATGCCAGGAATCCCATGCCGGCTGGCCGAGCATAGCCTAAATATCCTAAAAGGATTCAAACCAGTCAAACAGACTCTTCGGCGTCTTTCCGAACCCAAGAGACATGCCATGGGAGAGGAGCTAGCCAAACTATTGGAGGCCGGATTCATCAGAGATATAAAACATCCAGACTGGCTAGCAAACCTGGTGATGGTACCAAAGAAGGACAAATCCTGGCGCCTATGTGTCGATTTCAAGGACCTTAACAAGGCTTTCCCAAAGGATCCCTTCCCCCTCGCCCGCATTGATCAAATTATCGACGCTACCGCAGGACACGATTCATTGTGCTTCCTCGACGCATACTCAGGTTACCACCAAATCAAGATGGCAGAGCCAGACCAAGCCGCAACGGCATTCATCACTCCATACAGCCCATTCTACTTCAACACAATGCCCTTCAGGCTCAAAAACACCGGCGCAACATATCAGCGCATGATTCAGACATGTCTGGCAAACCAGATCGGCAAAATAGTGGAGGAATACGTAGATGATGTGGTCGTCAAATCCAAGCATGTCGAAACCCTAGTAGACGACCTGAGGCTCACATTCGACAATCTCCGAAAATACGACAGTAAGCTCAATCCGGAAAAATGCATCTTCGACGTACCAGCCGGAAAGCTCTTGGGCTTCATTGTGTCCGGTAGAGGAATTGAAGCAAACCCAGCCAAGATCC
>NW_021202770.1:0-5742 GCF_002162155.2 Triticum dicoccoides
CTGACTGGCTTTGGTCTTATATGACTTTGCTATTTGCCGGCGTGTTTTTATGTGTGTGCGTTTGTGTTGGCTGTGCGCATCCTAACTATGCAGAGGTCGGGTGTGTGCTCTTTGGGTTTGTATCCTCTTGATGCTCCTATTTGAGCCAATAAATTCACCCTTTGTCGAAAAAATTATTTCACAGAGTCAGCTGTGTCGCTGTGGTGCGCTAGACTTCTGCAATGTTTCGTCAGGGAAGATCGCATAGACCGGCTAATTTTCTATCGGTGAGCTGGTCAATCTTCGATCAGTTCCTTCTTGTGCATTGTACATATATAACTTTCAGTGAACTTTTGATTTTATTACGGCTGCAGAAATCATAAAATGGTTGTGCAAATTAAAGATGATTGATTGATTGGCGTGCATGCTCGTGTTACCATTTATATCCTATTGAAGATATGGCGTCTAAAATGGTTCAGTCTCAAGATGCTTAGCAGCAGTCAGTCAGGCCGTTGTGTTATTTCCAGTGCACCTTTTGTGAGTTGATTAATTATTACACTGTGCTAACATACATAGTTACATCGTAAAAAAAAACATACAGAGTCATCGACACTAATTTTGCAGGACTCGAGTATTAGAAACAACTGGCTAACACAAATTTTGTCGAGTTGCATGATTGCGCTAGAAGTAAAAACGAAGACTGGTATGACTCATGAATTTTCTACATCGACCATCAGGGTCACGCAAGTGGTTTGGCTCTGAAGATAAGCCGGTTGCCCAGCGCCATACAAGTAGATTTTCCTGATTTATAATTATGAAATGGCAACGTCTATTTAGTTGAAACAGCCATATCCAAGTGTGAACAATTAATTGAGCTCCTTCCATTCCTTATTTCCAACTCACCAACCAACTTTGACATGCATGACTTCTCCTACTACCTATTAGTATTACTACTAACAAATCTGAGCTACATATGCATAGAACCTGCAGCCCGTCCCTCTCTCGAAGCAGTTATGGATGCAGTTTGCATTGCTGGTGTAGGATGGGGCATAGCCGCGGTTGGTTTATTTGCCTCCCCTATCATCTCTAAGCTCCTCACCAAAGGCTCCGATTATCTTAACTACAATACAACAAAGAAGCTGGCAGAGCTTGAGCCAAAAATCTTGGTGCTGGAGCGGGCCATGGAAGTTGTCGAGACGAGCCCAGATGCGCCTCGTCTGCAGCAGCTGTTCAAGGAGCTTAAAACTGCTTACTGTGAAGGAAAAGAAATCTTGGATGCTGTCGATCAGAGACAGATCCAAGACGGCAAACTGCAGCCGGGCGGTAGCGCGCCTCCACCAAAGATAAGGTCTGTCATGGCCAAGGTCTCGCTCCTAAAAAATAAGGTACTTTCCTTGCTTCCGTTAGTTTTTGATTTGGAATAGGTACATACAGTACATGTTTGAAGGAAAATCTTGTAGTAGTATTTTGTGTGGATGTACTGCTGTGTTAACCAGTTTCATCATCATCAACAACAACAACAATAACAACAACAACAAAGTCTTTAGTCCCAAACAAATTGGGTAGACTAGAGGTGAAACCCATAAGATCTCGTGACCAACTCATGGCTCCGGCACATGAATACCAAGCTTCCACATATCCCTGTCCATAGCTAGTTCTTTGGTGATACTCCAATCCTTCAGGTCTCTCTTAACGGACTCCTCCCATGTCAAATTCGGTCTACCCCGATTTCTCTTGACATTCTCCGCACGCTTTAGCCGTCCGCTATGCACTGGGGCTTCTGGAGGCCTGCTCTGAATATGCCCAAACCATCTCAGACGATGTTGGACAAGCTCTCTTCAATAGGTGCTACCTCAACTCTATCTCGTATATCATCATTCCGGACTCGATCCTTCCTCGTGTGGCCACACATCCATCTCAACATATGCATCTCCGCCACACCTAACTATTGAACATGTCGCCTTTTAGTCGGCCAACACTCGGCGCCATACAACATTGCGGGTCGAACCGCCGTCATGTAGAACTTGCCTTTTAACTTTTGTGGCACTCTCTTGTCACAGAGAATACCAGAAGCTTGGCGCCACTTCATCCATCCGGCTTTGATTCGATGGTTCACATCTTCATCAATACCCCCATCCTCCTGCAGCATTGACCCCAAATATCGAAAGGTGTTCTTCTGAGGCACTACCTGCCCATCAAGACTAACCTCCTCCTCCTCACACCTAGTAGTACTGAAACCGCACATCATGTACTTAGTTTTAGTTCTACTAAGCTTAAACCCTTTCCATTCCAAGGTTTGTCTCTATAACTCTAACTTCCTATTTACCCCCGTCCGACTATCGTCAACTAACACCACATTGTCCGCAAAGAGCATACACCACGGGATATCTCCTTATATATCCCTTGTGACCTCATCCATCACCAAGGCAAAAAGATAAGGGCTCAAAGCTGACCCTTGATGCAGTCCTATCTTAATCGGGAAGTCATCAGTGTCGACATCACTTGTTTGAACACTTATCACAACATTATCGTACATGTCCTTGATGAGGGTAATGTACTTTGCTGGGACTTTGTGTTTCTCCAAGGCCCACTGAGGGAGTCCTGGACTAGGGGGTGTCCGGGTAGCCAAACTATCATCTTTGGCCGGACTCCTGGACCATGAAGATACAAGATTGAAGACTTCGTCCCGTGTCCGGATAGGACTTTCCTTGGCGTGGAAGGCAAGCTTGACGATACGGATATGTAGATTTCCTACCATTGTAACCGACTCTGTGTAACCCTAACCCTATTCGGTGTCTATATAAACCGAAGGGTTTTAGTCCGTAGGACGAACAACAATCATACCATAGGCTAGCTTCTAGGGTTTAGCCTCTCTGATCTCGTGGTAGATCTACTCTTGTACTATCCATATCATCAATATTAATCAAGCAGGAGTAGGGTTTTACCTCCATCGGGAAGGCCCGAACCTGGGTAAAAACATCGTGTCCCTTGTCTCCTGTTACCATCCGCCTAGACGCACAGTTCGGGACCCCCTACCCGAGATTCGCCGGTTTTGACACCAACATTGGTGCTTTCATTGAGAGTTCCTCTGTGCTGTCGCCGTAAGGAAGGATGCCTCATCCCGTCTTTAAAGACGGCACCATTGCTAAAGGAGCTTTGGCCACCGGCCAGACTCTCTGGCTAGGCGGTTTTCTTATGACCGCCTGTTCGGCCGCCGCGCCGACGATGACCTCTCGGGTCATCAAAAGCAATCTTCGCGTTAACTCGGAACTCGCCGAGCAGCTAGATCTGATGGAGCTCTCCTCCGTGAACGAGCTCCTGGATCGCATCACCGCCCTGGGAGTCGCTACAGACTACAATCAGATTGGGCCTAAAACCGATCTGAGAGAGATTAACTCTCCCAGGCTACCCACCACGTTGCCGTGGTGGAGGAACAGTACGGCGACTCTTCTTCTATCTTAAGGACTAGTTATGTCTGAATTCCCGACCCCTCCATGCCGGATTCCCGCGGAGGTACGGATGTCGATCAAGTCCTGAACCTAAAGTCAGGCAGCAGGCTGGATTCATGGGACAACACTCAAAAACCCAAGCTTCCAAGTTCGGAAACTTTTCGGCCCTCGAGTCTTAGATTGGACGGGGTTCCGAATTCAATTCCACCCGCCCGCCCAAACATAAGCGATCTATCCCGAATACGGCAAGAGCCCGCTGAAACAGTACACCATTACTGGGCCAGATTCCTCCTGGTTGTGGACAGGATAAAGGACTGTCGCGAGGAAGACGCAATTTCACTTTTCTGCAATAATTGCACGGACAAGGGAATTCTAAACGCCATAAGTCGTCGTGAAATTACACGCTTTCCTGACTTGGCGTCCATTGTACGAAAGTACTGTGCAATGGAGAGTGCCTAGAAAACTGAAACCAATTTTTGGGATAATCCGGCCCCGAATACAAGCCTAGTCCGAAATAAAAGGGTGCATCATCGCCAGGCACCTGTGTTACACACCAAAAGGCAAAAAACCCCTAAAGGGCACGGAACCGTACTGGAGGGATGGCTCAATGGACCCTGCAAAATTCATAGTACAGACGGCGCCACTCCAACACATAGCCTTAGAGCATGTTGGATACTACGGCAGGTGGCCAAAAGTGGCGAGGAGCTTCTAGCTCCAGAGCACCAGCCCAGCAATACCAGTACGGTATTAACAGTCTTCGAGACTTTCGCATCAAATAATATGCGGAAGCGAACACTCCACAACCTTGCCGAAGTCTACCAGGTAGCAACAATAAACCCATGGAGTGACACGGCTATTACCTTTAATGCCAGTGACGAACCTAAATTTCGAACAGCCCGAGCACCAGCCGCATTGGTCCTTAGTCGGATTGTTGACGGCTTTCGTGTTACTAAGGTACTCATGGACGGCGGCAGCGGATTGAACCTCATTTACGAGGAAACCCTCCGAAAAATGGAAATAGACTGGAGCCGCATTGAGCGAAGCAACACAACCTTTAGAGGAATAATCCCCAGTCGGGAAGCATGCTGCACAGGAAAAATCACATTAGACGTGGTGTTCGGCCCGCCGGACAATTACAGGTCCGAGGAGGCCACGTTCCAAGTGGCCCCGTTCAGTAGCGGATATCACGCTTTATTAGGGCGAGAGGCATTCACAATTTTTCAAGTTATACCCCATTACGGGTACATGAAGCTCAAAATGCCCGGGCCCAACGGAAGTATCACCCTTGCCAGTGACCCGGACATAGCACTCCGCGCAGAGAACAAGACAGCCGCATTGGCCCTCGAGGCACTATCCGAAGCCCTAGCGGCCGAGGAACTCACTGCGCTGCGCTCCATGGTGAACAGGGACGACGTGATACTCGACAAGAGATCCAAGTGCACCTCTTTTAAGCCAGCGGACGAAATAGTCAAATTCCAAGTCCATCCAATGGACCCTACAAAAACGGCCTCCATCGAGGCACAATTAAACCCTGATGTAGATGCCGCACTACGAGAATTCCTACGGGAAAATTGGGACATTTTTTCCTGGCACCCTTCAGACATGCCAGGAATCCCATGCCGGCTGGCCGAGCATAGCCTAAATATCCTAAAAGGATTCAAACCAGTCAAACAGACTCTTCGGCGTCTTTCCGAACCCAAGAGACATGCCATGGGAGAGGAGCTAGCCAAACTATTGGAGGCCGGATTCATCAGAGATATAAAACATCCAGACTGGCTAGCAAACCTGGTGATGGTACCAAAGAAGGACAAATCCTGGCGCCTATGTGTCGATTTCAAGGACCTTAACAAGGCTTTCCCAAAGGATCCCTTCCCCCTCGCCCGCATTGATCAAATTATCGACGCTACCGCAGGACACGATTCATTGTGCTTCCTCGACGCATACTCAGGTTACCACCAAATCAAGATGGCAGAGCCAGACCAAGCCGCAACGGCATTCATCACTCCATACAGCCCATTCTACTTCAACACAATGCCCTTCAGGCTCAAAAACACCGGCGCAACATATCAGCGCATGATTCAGACATGTCTGGCAAACCAGATCGGCAAAATAGTGGAGGAATACGTAGATGATGTGGTCGTCAAATCCAAGCATGTCGAAACCCTAGTAGACGACCTGAGGCTCACATTCGACAATCTCCGAAAATACGACAGTAAGCTCAATCCGGAAAAATGCATCTTCGACGTACCAGCCGGAAAGCTCTTGGGCTTCATTGTGTCCGGTAGAGGAATTGAAGCAAACCCAGCCAAGATCC
>NW_021202771.1:0-1299 GCF_002162155.2 Triticum dicoccoides
CCTCAACACTTCCAAATTTGTGAGAGGCCGCCTACGCAAGATTTGACGGTATGCTAGCCCCCGGAGGCCGCCGGCCACAGTCGTAGACGTGCGAAGAGCAATCCGCGTAGAGGGAAGTGTTCAGATACTTCTCCATCACAAAAAATTATGAAAAATTACCATCAGTCCTATAGCACATGTGCCCACGTTGTGTAAAAAACTCATGATTTTATCGCGCTCCAAGTATTTAATAATATTCACGCTGCATCGTTACCGCAGAACGTCTACTACCGTTTCATTGCCGTCCGTGAGGGGGGCCACAACCCGGAGACGCGTGCCGCCTCTTCGGACATGCCACAACACCACCCTGCATGTATGAGGGCCCGGTACGACGCTCCGGTGGCATTGCTACCCCCCAGGGCCCCCGTCCCGGCTAACCCTGTAGCGTTTGACCACGGGATCTAGCCCTTTGACTTTGCACGGACGGGCTTTGACCAGTGGACCTCTCCACCCGGTTGTGTTAGGTCGGCCCAGAGGAACACTTTGGAGCAACATCCGGGCCAAACCCACAGCTACATCCACTCCGCGTAGACCCGACGCGTCCGTTTCCCCCCTCCAGGTGCCGGCGGCGGCGGCGTCCGTGAGGGGGGGGGCACGCCCCGGAGACGCGTGCTGGGCGTTTGCAACCGCGTCAACACTTCCAAATTTGTGAGAGGCTGCCTACGCAAGATTTGACGGTATGCTAGCCCCCGGAGGCCGCCGGCCCAGTCGTAGACGTGCGAAGAGCAATCCGCGTAGAGGGAAGTGTTCAGATACTTCTCCATCACAAAAAATTATGAAAAATTACCATCAGTCCTATAGCACATGTTCCCATGTTGTGTAAAAAACTCATGATTTTATCGCGCTCCAAGTATTTAATAATATTCACGCTGCATCGTTACCGCAGAACGTCTACTACCGTTTCATTGCCGTCCGTGAGGGGGGCCACAACCCGGAGACGCGTGCCGCCTCTTCGGACATGCCACAACACCACCCCGGATGTATGAGGGCCCGGTACGACGCTCCGGTGGCATTGCTACCCCCCAGGGCCCCCGTCCCGGCTAACCCTGTAGCGTTTGACCACGGGATCTAGCCCTTTGACTTTGCACGGACGGGCTTTGACCAGTGGACCTCTCCACCCGGTTGTGTTAGGTCGGCCCAGAGGAACACTTTGGAGCAACATCCGGGCCAAACCCACAGCTACATCCACTCCGTGTAGACCCGACGCGTCCGTTTCCCCCCTCCAGGTGCCGGCGGCGGCGGCGTCCGTGAGGGGGGGGG
>NW_021202772.1:0-1660 GCF_002162155.2 Triticum dicoccoides
TTTTGCAAGGATAACCATTCCTCCTGGAGGAAGTGGTAGGACTTATTTTATAAGTTACTCCTGATGGATCATGGGTGTATCCGAAGTCGGGCCCTTGATTGAAACACCATATCATTGCTACCTGAAGCATGTCTGTGGTACTCCGTTCATCACCAAGAACATTTGAAGCACAATGCTAAATTCTCTTTATCAATTATCCAAACACCGTTGTATGGGTAATATCATGAGATTCCTCCCCCCTTACCTAAAGGGTTTTCTACATTATATCCTGTCATGGATATCATGCTCTTCTTGTCCTTGGGAAGGATATACCCCTGAAATAGGTGTATAAACACATTTTCCATTCCATTGTTCTATTTAATCTGATGATCACCTTTTACTTTACTTTGTTGTGTTTGACATTCTTGTGATCTATATAATCTAAGCAGTAAAGATTCACTGCTTATGTAAACACCTCGATGTATAATTGGTTAGTAAGACCCTGTTACGATTGTTGATGATATTCCGGTAACCACCGATGGACGAGAACCTTGCCTATTGGCCCGCCTCGTTCAACGAGCAGGAAAATGGTTCTCTTTGTCCCTCGCCCTTGGTATCGATGTTGTTGCCGACATATCTGACAGGCTACCCTTTGACACGCCTTACTATCCTGACCGTGCAAATTGTCGGCCCCCTTCCTACTTTCAACCACATGGTGGGCCCATAACCCACAGGTCCCAGGATCGAAACCTGACTCTCCTGCACCCCCTCTCCCCAAGGTTGTTCTTCGCGTGTGGCCTCGTATGTAATTCACGGGCCACCGTCCCAAGTGATCTATTTTGGTAGCAGACGCAATACTCAATCTCATTGCTCTGGACCCCTTTCGCATGTTGTTTCAGACATCGAACAATGGCCTATCCGTTTGGAACTTCTCATGGTACCTTCTTACTTTACTCTCGATATTTTCCTAAGTTCAATTCGAGAGTTACTTCCTACCCCATCCCTGAATTATGTACCAGATAGTCAACCTGGTAAGGCCCGCCCTTCTCGAGTCTTCCCCCATATCCTTTTCGTAAATACGATGAAGATCCCGAAGAGAGGATGACGACTTCATCATTTTGACCTGAAGCAGAAGTATGAAGGCATCAATATATTGGATTGACCTCTTCGGGAAGAGCAAGCCAAGATGAGAAGACCCGCTATATTCGTTACCAAACCTTCCCCCCTTACTCCCCTCTTAAATCTCGGGACGAGATTTCTTGTAGTGGAGGAGAATTGTGACGCCCGGATAGTTAAGCTACAGTGAACCTCCGCTAATGATGCCACGTCACCTCGAATTACTGTTTATAAACTCGCGCCAGTTCGAAACCTAGTTCAAACTTTAAAAATTAAGCAAACAATAAAAGTTTTCAAATCTTAAAACTAAAATGTTCGGGGTGAACCAAATATTACATAGGTAATTATGATGGAGAAACCATACCTTTATAAGATATTTAAATACTATAAGATAATTGAAAAAGTAGTGAAAACTATTATTTATATACTTTTAAATATTAATTAATTATGAAACTAATTTAGCTTGGGTAGCAAGCTAATGTGGCATTGGCATATTTGTTAACAGCAAATTAGGCGCCATTATAGTATTTTACTAAAACAAAAATAAATGGAAACTAAAAGAAAA
>NW_021202773.1:0-1044 GCF_002162155.2 Triticum dicoccoides
AAGGGGAGGATGATGAGGACATCAATACAATTGTTACACCCACAGCCCCTGCTGCTATACATACTGGACCAATTACTAGAGCTCGTGCACGCCAACTAAATTATCAGGTACTTTCGTTTCTTGGTAATGATTCTAATGTTCATGAGAATATGATGCTGCCTAAATTGGATACATTTGTTTTGCTTACAAATGAAGGGCCTAGCTTGGAGAAGGATGAACATTGGAGCAAGAACAAGCATGGAGATGATGGCATGCGCAAGGGGAACAAGAACGGAGTTACAAGTGATGATTTCAGGACTTTGAAGCCACCATAATGTGTGCATGAAGCCTTGGACGAAATATACAAGATGCCACTTCATAAATTTCGTCCCGAGGCTATTTTAGGTGCTGCGTCACCTTATTATTGGGCCAGGCCCATGTAATTTCGAAATACATAAGTATAGGCTATTTTTAGAGTCCGTGTGTGTGGGGAAACAAGAGATAGGGTTGATTTCGGACCCCTCCACCAAGGGCCACGAAATCCACCCCCTCTTCCTCCATATATACAGCCCTTAGGGCATCATTTAGACCTTGGGTTTTGTTTAGATTAAAAGTTCGCCATAGCTGCAACTTCGCGTACTTCGTTTGTGTTCAACGACCAGACAAAGGCGTCACAGAACCCCACCTTGATCAATAAAGCTTTCATCTTATATTCGCAATATCCAGATTGCAATCTTAGTTTCTTGCTTATTCTTCGTTTGCTCGCAGGAAACAGACCCTCGTGGTCAGGTTGATCGTGCTCCGGCGTGGTCAATAACCTCTCGGAGTTGGTTTAGCGATTGCTAAGGCGCGACGTCCTCGCACGTTCGTAGTCGGATCGTCAAAGTCGACTTCCACCAAAGCGATATCCATCATCTCATCGAAAGACGGGACACCTTTGCCTCTATCAAGTGGTATCAGATTTCCAGGTTGCTCGGTGAGATTTTACAGTTTTTTAGTAGTTTAGATCGAGTCTGCTCTTCATACCTATAGTCCACGAAAAAGCCACAAAAAAAAATTTAGGGT
>NW_021202774.1:0-1646 GCF_002162155.2 Triticum dicoccoides
CCCCTTAACCTGTTTAAAATTGGACCAACAGCTTTTAATTGATCCTTTTCAATTTAAGTAAATATTTACACTTTTCAAAATAAGATAGAACTTGTTGTGCTAGCTCATAGCATCGCATGGTATTTAGGTGTCAAGTTTCAGGTTAAACAAAATACAATTGCTATTTATTAAAAATGCAAAACAGAGCAGAATCTGAAACAAAATAAAAATAAAAATGGAAAGATGAAAGACCTAAACTACTGTGCATGTGGGGCTCTAGTGCATACAGTATGGCCTGGCCCAATTTGGTCAGCCTTTCGACCTCCTCCCGCAACAGGAGAAGGCCGAGGCGCCATGGCCGCTGGGAGCTCGCCTCCGCGCACTGCTGCGCCACGGAGGGGATAAGAGCAAGCCCCTGTGCCCCCTCACTCTTCCCCTGTAACCCTAGCACGCCCGTTCCCCTCGCTCGTTTCTCTCCCCCTCGAGTTCGTCCGCGCCCGAAGACGCAGTCGCCGCCGCCCAATCGTTGTCGCGGCCACCGAGCTTCCCGCGGGCTGAAACCTAGTCAGGAGACGCGTCGGGCTCGTCTACTTCGACTACAACCACCGGTTCAAGTCGGGGCACCGTCAAACTTTGGGATCGAGCCGTCTTCCCCGCCACAGCCATCGCCGCCGTCGATTCGCTCCACCGAGCCTCCCCCGAGCTCGCCTTTGCACAACTACAGGGCCCGGTGAGGCCACCTCGTCCGATTCCCTTCGATCCCCTTTGATTCTTCCTCTGATTTAGGCCGTATTTCGCCGCTAGACGCCGCGCCCCCACTCGCTGCTACCTTCTGTCGTCGCCGCGGCAACCGTCGCCGCACGCCATGTTGGCCCCCTGTTCACCGGCCGCGCCTGCGCCGCCCTCTCACCGGTCGTCGCCTGCCCTGGCCGGAGCCGTCCCATCCCCATCCGCGCGCGCCCTGCTGCGCCTGACGCCGTCCGCGCCCGCCGCTGCCTGGCGCGGCTGTCCCCGAGCTCGGCCATGTTGGCGCCGTGATGCGCGTGCGTTTGCTCGGCTGCTGCTTTGCGGTTGCTGATGCACTGCCGCTGCTCGTCCTGCTGCTTGTTGATTAGCTGCTGCTCCGCTACTAACTGCTACTGCTGCTGCCGAGCCATGTTGTTGCCTTCTTGCTACTGCTGTTTCTTGCTACTACTGCCGCTGCATAGCTACTGCCGTCGCTGCTGTTTCCTTAACTGCTACCGCTGCTGTTTGCTGGTCACTCTGGCTCGTAGCTGCAAGGTTGTTTGCTGAAGAAACAACTGACGAAACTGAACCGTGAAGAAACCCACGAGACTACCAGAGAGCTTGCCCCATCCAAGCTTGGTTATGTGCTATGTGTGCGTTTGTGTACACACCCGTGAGGCTGGCCGTGCAACCAGGCCGGCCCTTGTTGATTAGAGCTAGGTGGTGCTAAATTAGTCTGGTAACAGATGACGTTTGGTCCCCCATTAATTAGGTTTGTTTTATTTATTTGTTTATAGGTATAGCATATGACATGTGGACCCACATGCACTGTTCACTTTTTGACCCATTCAACTTTGACTTGTTGACTTTGACCGGCCCCACCTATCATAACCCCATGTGGGTACACTCCGTGTACCCATGGCAAATTGCAGTTTATTTTC
>NW_021202775.1:0-1205 GCF_002162155.2 Triticum dicoccoides
ATATGACCTCTAATCTTGGTGATGATTCTGTGTTGAATGACTTATTGCATGTTTGCTTATTTAAGCATGTTGTAGCATGTAAATTTGATGCAAGTAAGGTTTATCCACCAATGTTGGGATGGTTTAATGATGAACATTGTCAATCTTTTGAAATGAATAAGAGCTTCACTTATATGTGCAAACTGAGTTGCAATGTTTTCATGCCTTCTACTTCTTGTGCTAATTTTTTGGCTTTAGATTTTATGAACTATGCAAGTTACTCATCTATTCATGTGTCATATATGCAAAAATCAAGGGAAGTAAAAATGGATGACATATACATATACAACATGTACACCTTGTCTCTTTTGTTAGCCACATTTCAGATTAAGCAACGCCGAGGACGGCTTTATTTTCAAGAAGGGGAGGATGATGAGGACATGACTACCTTGGATACGACCAAAAATATTGCATATATGCATATTTGTCAGGTGATTTCTAGTGCAAACTATTCAATAATCTATTTATGTTATCCAAAACAAAAATACTTCACACACTTTTGTGTTTTGTCTAATTGCAGGTGTATGGGACATTTGTACAATCCACATATGAAGATAAGGAAGAAAGAGATGTTTATTTGCTGTCCAAAAAGTTCTCTCACGTCACTTTTGGCCCAAGAGAAGATAGAGTCCAAGTCTCTCACGTTCTGGATTCAGATTCGGACTGCACAGACACACCTGACTCAAAACGCACACAAGTTTTTCATACGGACTCCGAATTGGGTGATTCTTTTTTTGTTGGAAACTAGATTTCGTGCACTTTCCAACCCAATTGGAATCACCTTCAAATTCGTCCGGAGCGTTGAGTTGTCGACGAAACAATCTGATGCTGCAGCAGAATCCGAGTCAAACTACAAGTCCAAAGGTGTTACATCACCTCCACTT
The DNA here is from genome assembly GCF_002162155.2 of Triticum dicoccoides. NCBI lineage: Eukaryota > Viridiplantae > Streptophyta > Magnoliopsida > Poales > Poaceae > Triticum > Triticum dicoccoides. The sequence goes on from NW_021202775.1 coordinate 924, forward strand.
GGGCCCATTGGCCTTGTACGACCTAGATTTAGTTTTAGGCTGCCTTGGGACGTCCTCCCACCTCCTTGGCCGCCACCCCTTGCTCCTATATAAGTAGATCCATCTAGTAGCTTTTCCTTGGGATTTGTTTAGTTAAAAGTTAGCCATTGCAACTTCGTGTACTTCGTTTGTGTCCAACGACCAGACCAAGACCGCTTACACATCCCCACCATTATCAATACCTCATATATATTTGCAATATTCAGATTGCTTTATCATATTCTTGCTCGTTCTTCGATTGCT
>NW_021202776.1:0-1808 GCF_002162155.2 Triticum dicoccoides
TCACGGCTGCTGCAGCCATTGTAAGCACCGTTGCCACGGCCTCCCCTGTAGCCGCCATTTTGAGGGCGCCTCGGTGGGGTAGGAGGCACGTACTCTGAACCATCCTCTGGCTTCAGGTACTCCTGGATGCTGATAGCCTGCAGCAAAAAGCAGCAGTAAGGATCACACTGTCACTAACAAGCACAATACAAATTAAACAGCACTGAAGTAGTGATCGTACATTCTAAGGACATGCCTAGATTTCAGAAGATGGTTCAGTAAGGTAAAACATGCCCCTTTCATATCTCAGCATCAAAATTCAAAATGCATATTGTTGGAAGACTAAAAAGTTGTAAAAAGAAAAGATGAGTTAATTTCACTACCTTGCGAGGCTTGGCTTCCTTTGCAGCAGCCTCCTTTGCCTTGCGAACATTTTCCGCCTTCAATTTAGCATCATCCTCAATCTTCTTCTTCTCTAAGAGCTGGAGACCCTCAAAATCTACAGCAGCAGCTCTCCTCTCCTCAGGTTTAGAGGCCTCCTGGGACTTCTTCCTTTCTTGCATCTTCTCATATTCTTCAAGGGCAATCACCTGCTCCAAATTAGCACATCACTAAAAAGCTTGAAAAACATAGCAAAGGGTCTGTACGTGAGGCAAGTATCCGCAAGTGTAGAAAAGTACAATTTTCTCTTGTTCAATGGGAGCCTCCTGCTCTTCCTGAGCAGTCTCATTAGGAGCATCCCCATCAGAGTCTTCCTTCTTAGGCTTTTGCTTCTTCAGCTCCCTCTTGACAGAGCCACTGAGACACTTGGTCTTATTGGTCTTATCCTTCTTCTAGGCTCCCTCATTATCGGCACCTTCTCCCTCTGGCTTCTTTTCGGCACCCTCTCCCTCTTCTTAGAATCATCTTTTTGCACATCCTTGCATCAGTTTCAAACATCAATGAGGTTAACTTGAAGGATAATGGTTACGTTTCACAACAAAGCAAGGAAAACTTGTACAATAACCAACAGAAAATAAAAGGTCAAGGCTCGGTGGAAGATACCCTGTAGACTTGTCAGATTCAGAGGCAGGGACGGCTTCAACAACATTCTGAGCAGGGGCTTCCACCTGCTTTTCCTCAGCAGCAGGCTCCACCTTCCCTTCAGACTTCTGATCAACACCAGAAGCAGACACAGAGGATGGCTTACTCTTAGGCCTGTACTGCAGGTTCTCCCTCCTGTACTGCCTGTCATCCCTGCCGCTGCCATTGCGGTGGCAGAGATCCTCAAAGAGCGGAAAATACCTCTGTCAAACCCTTGAGTCAATCACTCACAATAAATCCAAAAAAGAAACAAAGATGAAGTCTGAAAAGACCCAACATTTACTAGCTCAATTCCATTCGCAAAAAGAACGCAGAGAGGTTCCCCTATTGCAGAAATAAGCACCGGATGGAAGAAAAGGAAACTAAAGGAACATCTAACAGAAAATGCCATCTTTTATGGGCATCAATGATTACAGTATAGTGGCATATGTGCAGTAAAATCTGCATTTTTTGTTCTAGTATATGGCTTCCTAAGCCAATTTTGCTAAAACTCTACGTGAGTTCAGCAAAGTCCTACGGGACAGGGCTAATATAAAACCTAAACTACTCATGCAGTCGGTCCTCTGGAACTCTTCCACTCCGGTGTTGGGTCGATCCTCCTCGTTGACGCGCCAGCACTGCATAAGAATCATGGAAAGAAAATGTTAGGAGAGAGAATTGCGGGATCGAAGCTACAAGAAGTGGGGATTTCGCTCGAGCAGGAACCCTAGTTGAGACCCCCAAAGAAAGAAAGAAAGAAAGAAAGA
>NW_021202777.1:0-1501 GCF_002162155.2 Triticum dicoccoides
TTTAGGTATGGCAGCCTTTGGCAAACTTAGTCACAAACCAAACAACCCTTATTGTTCACACGCGCCACCTCTCTTACTTTTTCGGTCCGCCATCTTCTCCTTTCCTGTAGTTGCACCGCCATGGCGCCGCCCTCCCCGACCCGCATGCTTCCTGCTCCACAGCTCCGCCCACCTTTAAGCGGCTTCATTGTGGCGCCATTCCCCTTCCCTCCGGGCTCTGGCCTCCGCACTAGCCAGTCCTGGCCCCAGCCGTCGAGATCCTCCCAAGGTGCACCCCGGATGCCTCCGGTTAGAGCGCAGTCCGTGGCGCTACAACTAGTATTGAGGGTCTACTGCCGAAGCCAAGTAGAGCTAGATATTCACCTCCTGATGATGGTGCTTCTGTTATTCATTGTTTTTTTCTTGAAAAGGAGGATTGCCCCTGGCCTCTGCCTCGCAATGATGCATGCAGCCATTGTTATCCATTGATTGAACTCAACATAATTAACTAATTTTTTTAGCAATTCATATGTGCATAAGGACATAGTTTCCTTGGGGAATCAGCAAGTGACTGTATTCATTTGTTAAGCGCATTTTAGTGTATTAAGTTCATCGAAACAAGGTTGCTTAACAAGGTAAAAGATGAGTATCTTGCCGGTAATTGTTTGTTATAAATTCAACCGAGAACAAAGGACTGAGTAGCGACTAATGCCTAAATATTTTGTGCTCTTCTTTGGTCTGGCCCGCCCAACTTTTCTTTGAAGCTCCGCCACTGCATATCTCTACTCCTAATGTCTCAGTTGGTAGGTCGCATTTCGGGTTTTATTTTCGTCCCACCATTTTCGTCCGGTTTTTTTCGTCCTCCTTCCCACCTTGGTTTTTTTGTAGGTTTTTTTGACTCCCTCTGTCAATCCCTCGCTAGCCCTACCTCTCCCGTCTCGAGTCGCAGCTGCCGCCACAACAGCCGACCCCTGCGCAACACACCCACGCCGCCGGAGAGCCCCGCCACCCATACATGCCGTCCCCTGCGCCACCCATCCCACCTCGACCCGTCCACCGCCTCCCCTTCACGCCGGCGCCCGCTCGCCTCACCTGCACCGGTCGCCACGCGCTCGCCCCGCCCGCGCGGGCAGCCGAGAAACTGTGTTCTTCCCCCATCTCGTCTCCTCTCCGGTCGCTACAGAGGAGCCCCGTTTCATGCCGCCACCATGGTTGGCCTGCAGCGAGCAGCCACCATGGTTGGGCCGCAGCGAGCAGCAGAGGACCTAGCCGCCGCATCCGACCTCAACCGCTGCCCGAAACCCTAGCCCCTCCTTCCAAACGCAGGTCAAGCCAGCAGGATCCCCTCCAAGAAGAGCATTTGATGTGTGAGTGCATCCCCTTCGCTTCTTCTTCTTCTTCTCAATTTGATGTGTGCGTGCGTGCTGTTGTGTGCAGGCCCGACTCATCTCTGCTTGTGCACAACAAGGAAGGCCATGGAGACGCTGCTCCCTATGTTCAGCGCGTGGACGGACGATGCAGC
>NW_021202778.1:0-1169 GCF_002162155.2 Triticum dicoccoides
ATGGAGTTTCTTCATGCGTTTTACACCGATATGACCTAAACGACAGTGCCACAAATAAGTTGCACTTTCATTATCAACTCTGTATCTTTTGGTTTCAACATTATGAATATGTGTATTACTACTATCGAGATTTAGTAAGAATAGACCACTCTTCAAGGGTGCATGACCATAAAAGATATTACTCATATAAATAGAACAACCATTATTCTCTGATTTAAATGAATAACCGTCTCGCATTAAACAAGATCCAGATATAATGTTCATGCTCAACGCTGGCACTAAATAACAATTATTTAGGTCTAATATTAATCCCGAAGGTAGATGTAGAGGTAGCGTGCCGACCGCGATCACATCGACTTTGGAACCGTTTCCCACGCGCATCGTCACCTCGTCCTTTGCCAGTGCCCGCTTATTCTGTAGTCCCTGTTTCGAGTTGCAAATATTAGCAACAGAACCAGTATCAAATACCCAGGTGCTACTGCAAGCATTGGTAAGGTACACATCAATAACATGTATATCACATATACCTTTGTTCACCTTGCCATCCTTCTTATCCGCCAAATACTTGGGGCAGTTCCGCTTCCAGTGACCAGTCTGCTTGCAGTAGAAGCACTCAGTTTCAGGCTTAGGTCTAGACTTGGGTTTCTTCTCTTGAGCAGCAACTTGCTTGCCGTTCTTTTTGAAGTTCCCCTTTCTCTTCCCTTTGCCCTTTTTCTTGAAACTAGTGGTCTTGTTAACCATCAACACTTGATGCTCCTTCTTGATTTCTACCTCCGCAGCTTTTAGCATTGCGAAGAGCTCGGGAATAGTCTTGTTCATCCCTTGCATATTATAGTTCATCACGAAGCTCTTGTAGCTTGGTGGCAGTGATTGGAGAATTCTGTCAATGACGCAATCATCTGGAAGATTAACTCCCAATTGAATCAAGTGATTATTATACCCAGACATTTTAAGTATATGCTCACTGACAGAACTGTTCTCTTCCATCTTGCAGCTATAGAACTTATTGGAGACTTCATATCTCTCAATCCGGGCATTTGCTTGAAATATTAACTTCAACTCCTGGAACATCTCATATGCTCCATGACGTTCAAAACGTCGTTGAAGTCCCGATTCTAAGCCGTAAAGCATGGCACACTGAACTATCGAGTAGTCATCAGCTTTGCTCT
>NW_021202780.1:0-950 GCF_002162155.2 Triticum dicoccoides
TAGTAGTTGAAGGAACAATCATATCAACTCTTGGAATGTGCACCGTGCGCTTGTTCTCCTCGTGGCCAACATGTCGTTTTATTTCCTGTTCAGCTTTGCAAGCAAGATGAAACAAATGGTCCATAGGATAACACTCTTCATGAATTAGTATCTCTTGAATATCACGGTTTAATCCTCCCCAAAATCTATCCATAAAATCATCTTCACTTTCTTCTAAAGAGGAATGCAACAAGGTAGTTTGTAAATCATCATAATATTTTGTTACAGTTTCACTACCCTGTTTTAAGTGTTGCAACTTCTTAATCATGTCACGAGTATAATAAGCAGGGACGAAAGTATGTCGCATGGCAAGTTTCAAATCATCCCAAGTAGTAGGTATATAATCAGGGTGTAACCAACAATATTCACTCCACCAAACCAAAGCATAACCAGTGAAAGAACCAACCGCAACCTTAACCTTTCTATGTTCATTGAAATTATGGGAAGCAAATATATTTTTTAAGTCGAACTCCCATTCAATATATAAAGCAGGTTTAAAACGGCCATTAAATGGTGGTATAGATACATTAACCTGATCATGTGCATTTGGATGTTTGTGCACCTCTCGTGACGGTTGTGGTATTTGCAAAGGTGGTGGCACGTCTCCCGCGATCGACAAAGCCCATGAATTGACTCTGGATCCTGTCATGATTAGTAGAACAAGAAACAAAACCCAAAAATAATGTTCCTATAACTACTAGGATGTGGTGGTAAAACGCTCACAGTAAAGCAAATATCAATGTCTTACAAGTTCTTACCATGCAGCAGGCGGTGATCGGCTACCAGCGGTGTCAAGTAACTCCGAATATTGAGTAAAGCGATTGCCAGGGGAGCGTACGTATACACGGTGTAGAAATATGTGGAGCTGGGTTGGCTATATATGGTAGCAAAAGATTAGCAATAATCAATTC
>NW_021202781.1:0-2308 GCF_002162155.2 Triticum dicoccoides
CGATTTTCCCTTTCCTAAGTACACTTACTAATAGGAGTCGTCCTTTTCAGATTGGCATCTTCCAATCTCCTTTACGTCTTAGCATGTACGTAGTACTCTGTTATTAGTACTCCTCCTTGTTTACAAACAGTAAGATGCTATCCATGATCCATATCTGTGAAGAATGGTTCCCAACTTCGGCTGACAAAATATTACCAGCGAGGAAATAAATAGCTTTCAGCATCATGGGACAAAGAGTGTCAGGATATTGTAGAATGCGCCACGCCAGTTTAGCAAGCAGCGCTAGGTTGAAAAGCTCGAAATCCCTGAATCCCAATCCACCCAGAAACGTTCGTTGGGTCATGTCCTTCCAAGAAACCCATGACGGCCTCCTTTGGCCTTCCTTGTTCCTCACCAGAATTGTCGTATGAGTTTATTCAGGTGCTCACATAAGCCTCTCGGTAATTTGAAACACGACACAGAGTAAACTAGAACCGCCTGAGCCACTAACTTGCTCAAAACCTCTTTGCCAGCCGAAGAGAAAAGTTTTGTCACCCATCCTTTAACCTTGTTCCATACCCTATCCTTTAAATATTTAAAAGCCACCTGTTTAGAAGAGCCTACATCAGAGGGCATACCCAAGTACCAGCATTCAAGGTTTCATTGGGCACTTGAAGAATATTGTTTATCTCATCTTTGACATTTGTCAGGCATTTTTTGCTCAGTCGCCCCTACAACATTGGCTTTGAAGAACGGCAGGATATCATCTGTAAATAAGAAGTGGTTAATAGGGGATGCCATAGGCGCACTTGAATTCCACCCATCTGAGATGACTGATACCAACAAAAACAGGTAACAGAGGGCCTTTCCACCCATCATGTTGATCCTTTCAGTGCTCTCTTTCCCTTCGACAATCTGCAGAACAACCTTTGTTACTTCAGGGCTACAAACATCCCGGTGTCTCTGGAAGAAATGGCCGGAAAACCTTCGGGGCCCGGAGCTTTTGAAGGAAACACCTGGAAGAGAGTTGTTTTTACCTCCTCAGCACTATATGGGGCGTACAAATGGGCTTGCATGTCATTAGTGATATTTTTAGGGACTGTATCCAAAACATGTTGCATGTTCTCAACCCCTTTAGAATAGTAAATATTCTTATAGAATTTAGTGGTCGTGCATTCCATCTCCTTGCTATCTTCGGTGACTTGTCCATCATCCTTGACCAAGGACTTGATGAGGTTCTTCCAGCGGTGGTTGGAAGCACGCAGCTGAAAGAAGCACGTGTTTTTTTCGCCATCGGTGAGCTAGTCAACTCGTGACCGCTGCCGCATGAGGATCTCCTCCCGATAATAAAGCTCGACAAGGCATTCAGTTATCTTCAGCTCGTGGTGACTTGGAGCATCTTTGCCCGGAACATTCTGTAATATGTCCAGCTCTTTGTAGAGCTTTTTTTATTTCCGCCTGGACGTTACCAAAAGTATTTCTGTCCCATCCCCATAGACTTTCTGAAAGTGTTTGGAGCTTGGCGCTCAGCTCTTGAACTGAAACACCCGGCGTGCCCTTACTCCATTCTAGGCTCACGTGAAATGTGCTAAATGGGATGCCTTTTGTGGGCCCGTCCTAGAGAAATGTGGGCTTTCAGAGTTCCAGCATCTATTGAGAAAATATTCTCGGCTTAAAAAGAGGCATATTTGTTGTTAAAAAAAGAGTGGGATATGTGTGAGAATATGTTGAGTAATTTAATGTAATGATGCATGATTTACTGGAGCACTATAGCTCCTGGGATCCCCTGTTTTTCGCTACTCATTTCCTAGATGGTTTGTCACATGATATCAAAATATCTATAATGCTACACCATCCCCAAGACTTGGAAACAGTCGTTGCATTGGATAAATTGCACGAGGAAGTGGTAGAAATGGTGTGCCAAGAATTAGACACCATGACACCGCACTATGATAATTCTCCAGGCGCCTGCACTGAGTGGTTTGTGCCGTGCCCATCTTTAGCGACATTGGAGCCACCGACGCCAGGCGTCGGATGACAAGCCAACTCCTCGCTATCCCCGACCTCATTGGAGAAGCATCGTGGATTGGACATCGCCTAATCATCGTCACCCATGGCTTCTTTTGTCGACAACAAGCTCTAGTCTTTATGTGCTTTTAGTAAGGCCTTCTTTCACATGTGGCTAGCATTGGGGTCACTGGCATACTTGTGCACCCATGGTGCGGTTGCACGTCATCGAAGAATTGGTGGGCATGATCTCGCCACCATCATTACCTGAGCCACCACCAGCGCCCGGGAGAGCTCCAAGGATGATCTATGTCTGTTGTCT
>NW_021202782.1:0-1223 GCF_002162155.2 Triticum dicoccoides
TCGCTCAGACGTCCGACTGTGGCATTTCTTTTTAAAGCCCTTTATGTGATGTCGCTCAGACGTCCGACTGTGGCATTTCTTTTTAAAGCCCTTTATGTGATGTCGCTCAGACGTCCGACTGTGGCATTTCTTTTAAAGCCCTTTATGCGATGTCGCTCAGACGTCCGACCGTGGCATTTCTTTTAAAAGCCCTTTATGTGGTGTCGCTAAGATGCCCGACTGTGGCATCATTTTCCTTATTTTTATTTGTTCACCTTTCGAGGCGTCGCTTCAGACACCCGATCGGTCCTTATTTATGTTCTGTGGAATTTCAGGCGGACTACCGCCGTTTTCCCTTTTTACTTACCCGTTATGCCAGTTTTATTTATTGTGTATTAAGGAATTAATCATGTTGCATCCATGCATGCATTTGTTATATCTTACGTCCGAACTGTCTTGCGAGTACTTTCAAAGTACTCACTGGCTTGTTGATTTGGCCAGATGCTGACGAAGGCGATCTCATGGATGAAGAGTTCGATAGCGAGCCCGACACTTAGAGGAGTCCTAGTCAGTCTTGTGCGACCCTGGATTTGGCCACTGTTTTATATCCGCTTCCGCTACCAACTAAAATCTTTGAGCCTCTCCTCGACGCTCGATGAGATGACAGACGTAGAGTCTTGTATTTCTCTCCCCGCTGTGTTTTTCCACCACCAGCCTATCCTTGAGTCAGTAGTATGTCTCCACACCACTGTGTTCTGTCCGCCATTATGTATGATTATTGGCGTGCTTGCAATAATTTGGTTGAGCAACCGTAGTTCGACCCTGTAATATATTTTATGCTACTGGCTTATTGTATCAAGAATTTGTCTGCCAGTGTGGAGGATTTCTCTCATACTGGACTTAAAAGATTGGCTTTTCAATAAATATTTTTATTGGAAAACCGGTCGTGACAAGCTTGGTACCAGAGCCAGGCTGACTGTAGGAAGCCACTAGGTGCGATCGCTAATTGGTTATTAGCCTGATAGAGCTAATTTATATTTTTGCAATGGTAGTCATTTTCTGTCAGTCAGCATAAATTTATGATCTGACCCTGCAGAATTTTGCCTACTTTTGTAGATGGCCGACGTCAGCTGCGAGTCTCAGACCTTCGCCAACGTGCCCGATGGGTTCGTCAAGCTTCTTTCTTCCATCGTTCAGGTCGCGATGGGGCCATCCGTGCGCCCAGTCTTCACACTCTACCAGCA
>NW_021202783.1:0-954 GCF_002162155.2 Triticum dicoccoides
AAGTGGTATCAGTTTTCAGGTTGCTCGGTGAGAATTTCCAGTTTTCCTAGATTAGATTTATTTTCTTACCTATTGTCCAAGAAAAAGCCACAAAAAAGAGTTAGATCTATTCATCCTTGGTCCAAGCCAATCTGAGCCTTTGCAATTTTCTTTTCATTGCTTGCATAGTTGAATTATCGGTTGCATCGTCGTGTCGAGTTGCTGGTCTTAGTGTCTAGTTCGTTTAGAGTTTCGAGTTCTGTTCACATTAGTCACGCCACCGCTGCATCATTATCTCTTCCGCTGTCCACCACCCATCCATCAATTTCCACCACGTGCTACCCACCATTCATTGTCATAATAATAGTTGAGATCGTTCACATCTTCACTTGATCCAATCTGCATCTTATCTAGTTTGTTTTGGAAAGAGGGAGAAAAAAAAAGAGAGAAAAAAACGAGAGAAAAAAAAGAGAAAAAAAAGTCAGAGAAAAAAAAGGAGAGAAAGAAAAAAAAAGTGTGAGGAAAAAAAAGAGAAAAAAAAAACAAAATTCGGATCTTTTTAGACTCAATCTCGTAGTTGAATTCGGATTGGAATCTGTTTTGTGCACTGTTCAGTAAAACAGCTTGGCTGTTGTTTCACATCATTATCTTTACTGCCGTTGTGATCTTCACTTATATCTTGTTGTCCAGAGCTACTTAGTATCCTTCATTGATGCTGGTTGTGCTACGACGTGACCTCATTAGTGTTCTAGGCTCGCGTCTCTAGTTCGGTCTAGCCTAGGACCAGCACAGTACCGTCGTTGAGCGTTTATTCAACATTGCATCTCTGAATTGATTATTGCTAATCTTTTGCTACCATATATAGCCAACCCAGCTCCACATATTTCTACACCGTGTATACGCACGTTCCCCTGGCAATCGCTTTACACAATCTTCAGAGTTATTTGACACCGCTGGTTGCCTGTCACCACCTGC
>NW_021202784.1:0-4211 GCF_002162155.2 Triticum dicoccoides
GACTCCTGGCTCAGGCGATCCCTGAGGACTGCAAGCTTCATGATCCCCTAGATGTTGCCCTGCATCACCTTTAGGGGCCCCTCCCAGCATATCCGTTGTTCTTCTCTGGCGGACAAACGATCAGTTCGCTGTTGCGGCGATGCTGCGAGATTCTGATGGTGGTGACAGCGGCCAGGAGGCAACACCTCTCGGTATACCAGCCAACAACAAGATTTTAGCTTGGTTCAAGAACCAACAAATCTCTCCCCTCACCCAAAGGGGAGGAAACAACATTTCACAAGACGGTAACTAAAAACAACAAACAACATACAAGAAAACCAAGCCAAAAAGAAACCAACCAAATATAGAGTTTACGCATAGCCAACAGGCCATCCATGACACACGAGTATATAGTGTTGATAGACAAAGACATCGACACACAAGACAACAAGTTCCATTTGCAGGGTGGTCGCGAGCCCGGAGTGCCAAAGCAAGAATCGTCATGTGATTCCACGCTTCCCCCTCCAAAAGCCCAGCAACTGCTGAATGCTGACTACATCTTGAGAGATACATCCCCCGCATCATGCCAGATCACACGGGGCTATGCTCTTTTGGCTTCAATTACTGCTACTTAGGACCCAAGGCTGCAATCTGCTGCTCCAACTACATCAAAAGAAGAATAGATTATTATGATAGGTCTACGAAGTACAGTGCTGCTTAAGTGGGTACATGGCAAAGGTTAAGTTGAGCTGGGAAACAAGGAGATACAACTGCTTTTTTTGAGCTAATGTATACATCTAACGAAACATTGTGACAAAATTAAGGCAGAAACATTCAACGACCAAATGGGACTTTCGAAAACCTCGAACTAAGTGCTCCAGAAACCAAAAAACATATTGCTATAAAAATTTCAACAGTAACAAAAATAAGATCAAGGCCATTATTGTTTTTTATCTTAAGCAATATATGACCAGTCTATGTATTTACGATACTTGTGAGAAGTTGGAAGTCAAAAGCCAACATAGACGCATAAGATGCTACCTGCATAATGGCCTGTAGCCTGCCGCGCACATCATAGAACTCGTTCCTAAGAAGATTCAATGCCGTGAGACACCTGAAATAATGCAAACACACCACACTGTCACGTTCTGAAGGGGTTAAGCAAACTGAATTGAAATGCTTCGGAAATTGTAACCCGTTGTTTGAGAAAGAACTCTAGCCATCTCAAAACTTAGTTGTGGTATAAACAGAAGTCTAGAGTAACAAGTTACATGAGAATTATCAAAGAGGCATATATTGAGATAAAGAAGTGAGTTATATCAATCACCTTATTGGAGATGAAGTGAACAAGCAGGTTAATTCTTATGAACCTTAGATTAATATGAGCCAAAAATAGTGTCATAAAAGACAAAATAAGCTTGCAGGTTTCACAGAGGGGATTTGATAATCACATAGAGTAGAGAATAATTACTATGCAACATATATAGTAAGGTATCAAGAACTGACCCTTCTTTGTTTTTTGCCTTGTAGAACTGCAACATATATAGTAAGGTATCACATAGAGTAGAGAAAAAAAGATGATAATTGCTATGAAAAGGATTTTGGGTCTCTCTGCCTGTGCCTCAGGGTCAGTCCGTTACTACTCCCTCTGGTCCATAGTAACTGTCATAGTTTTGAACTAAGGTTGATCTAACCTTAGTTTTAAACTCTACCACTTATTTTGGATTAAAGAGAGTATTATAAAAGTAATAACTAGAATAACTAGACTTGGCTATGGACATGGAGAGCTCCTATTCTGCGTGTTATGCGTGGAACAAGAGGCAAACGTGTGCCTCTACGCTGGTGAGCTAGCTGCCCGTCACCTGGTTTTGACGATCCTTTGTAAATTTTGCTCAGGTAGTACGAAATGCTCGACCGCCGGTAACTGATAAGTGGTGCACGAACTTTTTTTTAGTTGGCCATGCTCAGTATTGCAATGTTTTCTAATTTTTTAGAAGATAATATTATTTTCACAATTGTCATATATGAATGTCAAACAGTTTATGAAATTGTCACAAATTTCAAAAATGTTGAGGATTTCTAAAATATAGTCATAAATGTAAAAACTATTTGCAAGAATTAATTATTTTCATCAATTTGAAAAACATTTTATAATTTTAAAAAAATCTCACACAATTATAAAATGCTCGTAAAACTTTATAAATGTTCACAAATTTTTAAAAATGCCGAATTTTCAAAGTGCTGATATTTTAGAAAATATTAATGAACTTCAAAATACGCAAAAATTTATAGAAAAGCCCATGGAAAGTAAGGAATGATGATTTATACAAATGTTCAAGGGTTTTAGAAAAGGTTCATGAATTTTAAGATCATAATAAAATAAAGGGAAACAAACATAAACAAAAAGGAAGAAATAAAAAGGATAATGAAAAAAGAAAGGGAAAATGAACAAAATATAGAAATAAAAGGATAAAAAAATATAAAGGTGACATAAACAGAAAATGGAAGAAAAAACAAGTAATTCCCCCAAAATGGAAGAAAACCCAACCAGAAAGCTACAGAAAACCAGAAACAACTAATCCTATATACCTAAGAAGTTCATCCCCACTACCTTATTTATATCATCTACTCCGCTACATTTATTTCTTCAAACATGCATGCATGAAAATGCTACCTATACTAATTCCCTCACCATGAACACATACCACTTTATCAACTCCACTACTTTTATTTCTCTCAACATGCATGAGAGATACAACTTAATATTTATTTTGTAATAATATATAATCAAATAAAAATGTATTTTAAATCTTTAGTGCCATATTCAAATGCATGGAAACAAAATAACAAAAATAATATATCACAACCAATTCCCCCATGTTCCTGCTGCAACGCGTGGGGTGTCGTCTAGTATAAGAAAAGGAATCAGCGAACCAACTCTTGCTAGCGACACGAGTGAAATGGAAGTGGGCCTGGCCTAGAATGATCAGAGAGGGCGCATGTTTGTTTTAATGTAAATCCCAAAATTTGAAAAACAATCGCTAATTTATAATGTTACTGTGAATTTCCAAAAATGATTATTTAGTAGTACTTATGAAATGTCTGTGTATTTTATAATATGTTCACAAAATTTTAAAATGTTCATCAAAAGTAAAGAATGCTGGATTATAATTTCTTTTTGTAAAATATCCTGAATATTTTAGATATAATAAAATGAGAAAGGAACCACACAAAAATGCCACTAAGAAATAAGAAATAAAATAAAATGAAAATTAAAAAGAAACGTAAAAAAGAAATAAAGAAGAAAATAAATAAAAATATAAAAAATCAAATAGAAAATAAAAGGAAAATTATATATAAAAATAAAAACCAAAATAAGCGATAACAGAAAATTATTTGTTGAGGGGAAAAAATTAACAGAAAACTAGACTGATAAATAAAAATGGTAAATGTATCTTCCGAACATTCGGAAGATTGCGAAAGATCTGAACGACCAGATCCCTCCCACTCCCGATTCCCTTTCCCCCTTTTTTTTTCTTGTTAACTGCCATCGTAGGCGAAAAAGTTAAAAAATAAATTGCCACAGCCAGGGTTCGAAATAGAGTCTCCTAGAGAATACCTATCACGGGCAACCACCACACCACTACAAGTCTTTTAGTAGAGTAAATGATAATCATCATACTTGACCTATAGAGTGACGTCACCACAATTAAAACACTTTTTTAGCAGTTTGCATGCTTTGTCCATGAAACTAATTTCAAGGCATTATCTTCTTCCATTCGTTTGTCTGCCAATGATAGTACTTTTTTTCTCTGAGCAATTTAGTGGTAGTGATGGAATGAATGAGTTCGAAAACCTTTGCTTGTGGTGTCTATGACCATGCACATCACATATTCGATGTTATGCATATCAACCTTTTATGTGAAATTTTCAAGAAAAAGTAATCGTCAAAAGTGGGACTCGAACCAACAACCCCTACGATGTAGCAATGCTGTACTGACTAACTCACCATGTCTTGATTGTTGTCCGATAAGTAGAAATATGACAATTAATCTTTTCTTCACTTTTATATGAGCCAAAAAAACATTTTTGGTCTTGTGTTTTTTTTGGATTCCTCAAGTTGTCTTGTAGTCTTCCATACACCAAGGGGTTGTATACTTTATCCATGTAGCCTCGTTGTAAATATCATGGCAACTTTACATGAGGGACTTTTTGGGTTGAAATATACCACG
>NW_021202785.1:0-1399 GCF_002162155.2 Triticum dicoccoides
GTCATATCTCCGATGTCCTTCTTGCAAAAATCTTTTTCTACAGTTGAAAGGACCCTTTACTTATTTCGGTGTTCAATCTCATTAACTGTTGAATTATACAAATAACATGTAAGATTTTATCTCTTCTGATTAAAACATGGACAATAAAATCTAGAATATCTCCTTATTTGCAAGAATCTAATGCAATTTCAAGCATGTCCAATACATTCGTAATAATTTTCTTCTTCTGACTCAAAGATTAAGAAGTAATGTATATGATAGCATGAGGCCGAAGGAATCAAATGTTGGCGCCGCCGCTTCTCGCAGCGCCGCTCTTCTTCTTGCTCACAAAACTCTCACTTGTAGTTTCTCTCAAGAACACACACACGCGCCAAGGAAGACACCAGCACCAGCTTTGCCAAGAACTCTCTTCCTTGGTCCACACAAACACTACATTTTTGCTCAGCCCTCTCGGCTCAACTCCGTCGATTAGTACAAGGGGTTTTATACCCATTATAGCACAGGCGCACGCACACCACTAGCATCGACCCACTAACTAACTAGACGCTAACTACATGCAACTAATTCCTACATGCACGTCCAGCCCTTATCCACTCAACGGATCACAACTAACTAGATGCCCCACATCCGCCGGTCGTGTGGTTCTCCGCAACAGCACAGCCACACGTCTGCTAACGCACGCGACTAAGTCAAGATTATGGCTAACAATTCTCCTCTTAATCTTGACACGCCTTGTCGACGACCGTCATCTTGAACCCCTTCGCTCGACGTCATCACGTGCCTCCGCGCCCGTTGCCATGTGCTGTGTGCCCGCCATCGCCGGAGTTGATGCAGCTCGCGTCGTTGTCGTCGTCACGGTCGTGACCAAGCACGCGGACCCGACCTAGCGCACCGACTCCGGTCACACCGTGCTCCGTCACGATTCTGGCGAAACACACAGAGCTCCTTCTCCGCCGGCGACACACGCCTGGCGTCCCTCTGCACCCGCACGTCCCACGCGCACCCGACGCGCTCGACGAGCCTGATTGCACCAGTGCGTCCCGCACGTCCCGCGCGCACCCGACGCGCCCGACGAGCCCGACAGCACCAGACGCTCACCGCGTGCCGCCTCCGCGTCCGCCATGGCGGCCGCCAGCGACAAACGCCGGAAGGATGTAGCCGAACTCGAGCACGGACTCGAGCACCACAGCGACATACGCCTCCTCCCAACGTCAACCGTACGCGCGACCGCGGTCACGACGCGCCCGACGCGTCCAGTGCGCACCCATAACACGCACCGGTCGCGCCCTGCTCGCCGCCGCGTCTTATTGCCCTGCACCGCCGCGGCCTCCATGCCGCCACGCCGCGCCACCGCAGTCTCTGTGCCACCACGCAGGTCCGCCGCGGCCGTCGCGGCTCT
>NW_021202786.1:0-1399 GCF_002162155.2 Triticum dicoccoides
GTCATATCTCCGATGTCCTTCTTGCAAAAATCTTTTTCTACAGTTGAAAGGACCCTTTACTTATTTCGGTGTTCAATCTCATTAACTGTTGAATTATACAAATAACATGTAAGATTTTATCTCTTCTGATTAAAACATGGACAATAAAATCTAGAATATCTCCTTATTTGCAAGAATCTAATGCAATTTCAAGCATGTCCAATACATTCGTAATAATTTTCTTCTTCTGACTCAAAGATTAAGAAGTAATGTATATGATAGCATGAGGCCGAAGGAATCAAATGTTGGCGCCGCCGCTTCTCGCAGCGCCGCTCTTCTTCTTGCTCACAAAACTCTCACTTGTAGTTTCTCTCAAGAACACACACACGCGCCAAGGAAGACACCAGCACCAGCTTTGCCAAGAACTCTCTTCCTTGGTCCACACAAACACTACATTTTTGCTCAGCCCTCTCGGCTCAACTCCGTCGATTAGTACAAGGGGTTTTATACCCATTATAGCACAGGCGCACGCACACCACTAGCATCGACCCACTAACTAACTAGACGCTAACTACATGCAACTAATTCCTACATGCACGTCCAGCCCTTATCCACTCAACGGATCACAACTAACTAGATGCCCCACATCCGCCGGTCGTGTGGTTCTCCGCAACAGCACAGCCACACGTCTGCTAACGCACGCGACTAAGTCAAGATTATGGCTAACAATTCTCCTCTTAATCTTGACACGCCTTGTCGACGACCGTCATCTTGAACCCCTTCGCTCGACGTCATCACGTGCCTCCGCGCCCGTTGCCATGTGCTGTGTGCCCGCCGTCGCCGGAGTTGATGCAGCTCGCGTCGTTGTCGTCGTCACGGTCGTGACCAAGCACGCGGACCCGACCTAGCGCACCGACTCCGGTCACACCGTGCTCCGTCACGATTCTGGCGAAACACACCGAGCTCCTTCTCCGCCGGCGACACACGCCTGGCGTCCCTCTGCACCCACACGTCCCACGCGCACCCGACGCGCTCGACAAGCCTGATTGCACCAGTGCGTCCCGCACGTCCCGCGCGCACCCGACGCGCCCGACGAGCCCGACAGCACCAGACGCTCACCGCGTGCCGCCTCCGCGTCCGCCATGGCGGCCGCCAGCGACAAACGCCGGAAGGATGTAGCCGAACTCGAGCACGGACTCGAGCACCACAGCGACATACGCCTCCTCCCAACGTCAACCGTACGCGCGACCGCGGTCACGACGCGCCCGACGCGTCCAGTGCGCACCCATAACACGCACCGGTCGCGCCCTGCTCGCCGCCGCGTCTTATTGCCCTGCACCGCCGCGGCCTCCATGCCGCCACGCCGCGCCACCGCAGTCTCTGTGCCACCACGCAGGTCCGCCGCGGCCGTCGCGGCTCT
>NW_021202787.1:0-1149 GCF_002162155.2 Triticum dicoccoides
GGCTCCAAAAGCGTTTTGAGAGACATGGAGCATATGAGATGTTCGAAGAGCTGAAAATGGTTTTCCAAGCTCATGCCCGGGTCGAGAGATATGAAGTCTCCGACAAATTCTTCAGCTGTAAGATGGAGGAAAACAGTTCTGTCAGTGAGCACATACTCACTATGTCTGGGTTGCATAACCGCTTGACTCAGCTGGGAGTTAATCTCCCGGATGATGCGGTCATTGACAGAATCCTCCAGTCGCTTCCACCAAGCTACAAGAGCTTTGTGATGAACTTCAATATGCAGGGGATGGAAAAGACCATTCCTGAAGTATTTGCTATGCTGAAATCAGCAGAGGTAGAAGTCAGGAAGGAACATCAAGTGTTGATGGTCAATAAAACCACTAAGTTCAAGAAAGGCAAGGGTAAAAAGAACTTCAAGAAGGACGGCAAGGAGGTTGCCTCGCCCGGCAAGCAAGCTGCCGGGAAGAAGCCAAAGAATGGACCCAAGCCCGAGACTGAGTGCTTTTATTGCAAGGGAAGCGGTCACTGGAAGCGGAACTGCCCTAAGTACTTAGCGGATAAGAAGGCCGGCAAAACAAAAGGTATATGTGATATACATGTAATTGATGTGTACCTTACTAGTGCCCGTAGTGGCTCCTGGGTATTTGATACCGGTGCAGTTGCTCACATTTGTAACTCAAAGCAGGGGCTGCGGAACAAGCGGAAACTGGCAAAGGACGAGGTGACGATGCGCGTCGGGAATGGTTCCAAGGTCAATGTGATCGCCGTCGGCACGCTGCCTCTGCATCTCCCTTCGGGATTAGTT
The DNA here is from genome assembly GCF_002162155.2 of Triticum dicoccoides. NCBI lineage: Eukaryota > Viridiplantae > Streptophyta > Magnoliopsida > Poales > Poaceae > Triticum > Triticum dicoccoides. The sequence goes on from NW_021202787.1 coordinate 810, forward strand.
TTAAACCTTAATAATTGTTATTTAGTGCCAGCTTTGAGCATGAACATTGTATCGGGATCTCGTTTAATTCGAGATGGCTACTCTTTTAAATCTGAGAATAATGGTTGTTCCATTTTTATGAGAGATATGTTTTATGGTCATGCTCCTATGGTGAATGGTTTATTCTTTATGAATCTCGAACGTGATGCTACACATGTTCATAATGTGAGTACCAAAAGAAGTAAGGTTGATAATGATAGTCCCACATACTTGTGGCACTGCCGCCTTGGTCACATAGGTGTCAAACGCATGAAGAAGCTCCATGCTGATGGACTTTTAGAGTCTCTTGATTATGAATCAT
>NW_021202788.1:0-1423 GCF_002162155.2 Triticum dicoccoides
TACCGCTTTCCACCCTCAATCAAGTGGTCAGGTGGAACGGGTCAATCAAATTCTCGAAGACATGCTTAGAGCTTGCGTTATCTCCTTCGGTATGGATTGGGAGAAATGTCTTCCTTTCGCCGAGTTTGCTTATAACAACAGCTACCAATCCAGCCTCAAGAAAGCTCCTTTTGAGGTTCTCTATGGACGAAGATGTCGAACACCTTTGAACTGGTCAGAAACCGGTGAAAGACAATTCTTTGGACCGGATATGATCCAGGAGGCAGAAGAGCAAGTTCGCATCATTCGTGAGAATTTGAAAACAGCCCAGTCTCGTCAGAAAAGTCAGTACGATCGTCATCATAAGGATATGACTTATGAGATTGGCGACCAAGCTTACCTTCGGGTTACTCCTTTGAAGGGTACCCATCGTTTTGGTATCAAGGGCAAGTTGGCTCCTCGTTACATTGGTCCTTTTCGTATTCTCGCTAAACGAGGAGAGGTTGCCTACCAGTTGGAACTACCTCCACATCTTTCTCGAGTTCATGATGTCTTCCACGTCTCTCAACTCAGGCGTTGCTTCTCGGATCCCATCCGCGAAGTGGACCACGAAACGCTTGATCTCCAAGATAACCTCACATACCGAGAGTACCCGGTTCGCATTCTTGATCAAGCAGAGCGTGTTACCCGACGTCAGAACATCAAGTTTCTCAAAGTTCAGTGGTCTCATCATTCCGAGAGAGAAGCTACTTGGGAGCGAGAAGATCGTCTTCGACTGGAGTACCCCGCTTTCTTTCCGTCGACCCCTGAATCTCGAGACGAGATTCTGTTAAGTGGCGGCGAGTTGTCACATCCGTAGTCTGGTATGACCTAGGCTAGCTGGTCATTTGTGCATCATGTTTAAATTTCATTTAAATTTGAAATGAGGATTGGTGGAACCCTCAGAATCATTTTTTAAAATGACCCAAATAAAAATTTCTCCAAAAGGGTCCAAGAAAATGCTCATGTTGCCCTCTGAAAATATTGGACAGAGATAAAAATCAAACAATATTTTTAGGAGCTCATGGATATTTATTTTGGCCATTTGGATTAATTCGATAAATATTTGCATTGGAAATATATTTCTATATATATGAAATATGGTCCAAAAATTATGCCAATTATAAAAGAGCTCTGGAATAATACCATTAGCCCCTACAAAAATTGGCATAAGGAAATTAAATGATTTAATATATTTATTAAATCAAAACAAATGTCAGAAAAATTAGAAAACAAAAATAAAAGAAGGAGGGGCTTACCTGGGCCTCCCCTCCCCTGCGCAGCCCAGCAGCAGCAGGCCGGCCCAGCCAGGAGGCGGCCCAGCCCGCCTGGCCCCCCCTCCTCTGTCGTCTTCCCCCCCGACAGGGGAACGGCGTGTGCCCGACGCTCGCCGGCACGCGCGCGC
>NW_021202789.1:0-571 GCF_002162155.2 Triticum dicoccoides
TGTAACGCCCGGATAATCATGCTACAGTGATCTCACGTTAATGGTGACACGTCACCTCTGTCACTGTAATTAATCTCGGGTTAATTCAAAGCCGTTTCAAATTTAAATCCTAAATAAGTCAAACGTCAAAAGTTTTCAAATATTAAAATAAAATGTTCGGGCCATGTCTAATATTGCATCGGTAATTATGGCGTAGTAAACACCTTTTTTTATAAAATGCCTAAATACTTTTAAATGAATTAAACAGGAAAGAGATAATAAAAGAAAATAAATAAAAGGTTAAAAGAAAACAGAAAACAAAACTAAAAAAAAGGAAAGAAATAAAACAACCCCCCCCCACTGGGCCACTCAACCTAGCTGCTAGCTAGGCCAAACCCCAGGCCGACCCACCCCTGCCTACTAACCCACTACCTCCGGAAACCCTAAACCGTCGCCCCCACTTCCCCCACCCCCTCTCGCTTTTACCCTCCCGATCCAATCTGGATCGGGGCTGCGACCGCGTCGCCGCTCGACGACCCGTCGACGCCTACCGCTGGAACCGCTGACACCTCGCCACTTCCTGCACGCCGAC
>NW_021202790.1:0-1941 GCF_002162155.2 Triticum dicoccoides
AGATGATGTATTACGGAACGAGTAAAGAGACTTGCCGGTAACGAGATTGAACTAGGTATTGGATACCGACGATCGAATCTCGGGCAAGTAACATACCGATGACAAAGGGAACAACGTATGTTGTTATGCGGTCTGACCGATAAAGATCTTCGTAGAATATGTAGGAGCCAATATGGGCATCCAGGTCCCGCTATTGGTTATTGACCGGAGACGTGTCTCGATCATGTCTACATTGTTCTCGAACCCGTAGGGTCCGCACGCTTAAGGTTACGATGACAGTTATATCATGAGTTTACATGTTTTGATGTACCGAAGGAGTTCGGAGTCCCGGATGAGATCGGGGACATGACGAGGAGTCTCGAAATGGTCGAGACGTAAAGATTCATATATTGGATGATATGGTTAGGCCAAGGGGTCAAGCCCATGAGGCTTTAGGTCAGTGCAAAAGGAGTTTTGCGGAGGCCAGGGGGCCAAACGCCGGAGACCCTGGCGTCTGGCCCTGGGCTAGACGCCGAGGCCCATGGCGTCTGGGCCAGACGCCAAGGATTGTGGCGTTTGGTCCTGGAGTCCGAGTGGGACTCTTGCCTTTCGGGCAAAACCGATTTTGAGGAGGCTTTTGCTCCAAGTTTCGACCCCGGGGCTCAACATATAAATAGAGGGGCAGGGCTAGCACCAAAGGGACAACAAGTTGATCCACGTGATCTATTCCTTAGCCGTGTGCGGCGCCCCCAGCCACCATATTCCTCGATAATACTGTAGTGGAGTTTAGGCGAAGCCCTGCTGCTGTAGCTCATCAAGATTGTCACCACGCCGTCGTGCTGACGGAACTCTTCCCCGACACTTTGCTGGATCGGAGTCCGGGGATCGTCATCGAGCTGAACGTGTGCTCGAACTCGGAGGTGCCGTAGTTTCGGTGCTTGATCGGTTGGATCGAGAAGACGTACGACTACTTCCTCTACGTCGTGTCATTGCTTCCGCAGTCGGTCTGCGTTGGGTACATAGACAATACTCTCCCCTCGTTGCTATGCATCACATGATCTTGCGTGTGCGTAGGAAATTTTTTGAAATTACTACGAAACCCAACAGTGGCATCCGAGCCTAGGTTATTTATGTTGATGTTATATGCACGAGTAGAACACAAGTGAGTTGTGGACGATACAAGTCATACTGCCTACCAGCATGTCATACTTTGGTTCGGCGGTATTGTTGGACGAGACGACCCGGACCAACCTTACGCGTACGCTTACGCGAGACCGGTTCCCTCGACGTGCTTTGCACATAGATGGCTTGCGGGCGACTGTCTCTCCAACTTTAGTTGAACCGAGTATGGCTACGCCCGGTCCTTGAGAAGGTTAAAACGGAGTCTATTTGACAAACTATCGTTGTGGTTTTGATGCGTAGGTGAGATTGGTTCTTACTTAAGCCTGTAGCAGCCACGTAAAACATGCAACAACAAAGTAGAGGACGTCTAACTTGTTTTTGCAGGGCATGTTGTGATGGTCAAGGCATGATGCTGAATTTTATTGTATGAGATGATCATGTTTTGTAACCAAGTTATCGGCAACTGGCAGGAGCCATATGGTTGTCGCTTTATTGTATGCAATGCAATCGCGATGTAATGCTTTACTTTATTACTAAACGGTAGTGATAGTCGTGGAAGCATAAGATTGGCGAGACGACAACGATGCTACGATGGAGATCAAGGTGTCGCGCCGGTGACGATGGTGATCATGACGGTGCTTCGGAGATGGAGATCACAAGCACAAGATGATGATGGCCATATCATATCACTTATATTGATTGCATGTGATGTTTATCTTTTTATGCATCTTATCTTGCTTTGATTGACGGTAGCATTATAAGATGATCTCTCACTAAATTATCAAGAAGTGTTCTCCCTGAGTATGCACCGTTGCGAAAGTTCTTCGTGCTGAGACACCA
>NW_021202791.1:0-1936 GCF_002162155.2 Triticum dicoccoides
TATTTTGTACATGGCAAAACATGACTAACAATAATGTTACACGTCATGATGCACACGCATGTGATATTTTAAAATTTATAGAAAAGGTAGTCTGTGCATCCTGCATACAGAAATCTCTCTTAGCTCACCAGAGGAGCATGATGTTGGGGCCCAATCCAAAACACATACAAGTTACAAATTTAGACAACACGTTGCGTATAAGTAAGCAAGCAGTTGGCCATTCTGTAGCTCAATTAAAGTCTTAGGGAGCATAATGAACATCAGAGGTATTCATACAAACCTACGACAGCAAGCAAAACTAAAGAAGAAAACTAAAGAAGACTAAAGAAGAAGAGGTTTTGCAACATGGGTCTTGTTGCAGAAAATTGTAGAAGATGAGGTTTCACAATAAGGTCTTGTTGCAGGAAATCAGAGAAGACTAGATCTTGCAACAAGAGCATCGTTGCAGGAAATTAGAGAGGGGGATTGAGCGGCTCGCGTCACATGGCTCGCGAGACGCTTGTTTCTGCAACTCGACCGTTGTTTCAGGAATTAATGAGTCGGGGGAGGAGACCGAGCCGCGCGCCAGAAGTAGATCATACGGCTGCGCACGCGTACATCAAACGGTTGTCGAGGTGGCGGATGTTTCATACGGATCACCCGGCGGACGCGTAGCGTCTCCCAATAGTACACCTCGGATAGCGAAAATAATATAGGTGAAAAAACTGAAAACGTAAATTCGCAGGAAGAAAGCGTATTGTGACGGTGAACCCGAAAAAGTCAATCCGTGCTTTATTATTAGGGAGAGACTAGCACAGACGCCTGTGCGTTGCAACGGGAGTAACTTTTGGTGTGGATTCAAATTTAGCGAGAATTGTTCGATTTTGTTCATTTCACCAACTTGCTCGAGGCGCACCTTCTTCTAGTCAACTTTGACAAATCCCCCCTTCTTCTGCGCAACTGTGACAAATTATATATCTATATCGATAGAGGAAGGTAAAAAAAATTGAAAAAAAATTCCAATTCACTCCATATCTTAAAAAGTCACAAATATGGTTTCTCACGCCACCAAAAAAGGTTACTTTCCTCTCTAATGATTGTTCTTGTGATAGTGTAAACATAATGTAATTGTCGCCGTGTCTGCCAGAGTTTCACTAAAAGGAAAAAAAAAGAAAATTAGCTAAAATCAGGAACCGAGGAAGAAAATTATGGAACTTAGAAACTTTTGTTCAAAATTGTACAATTAAAAATGTTGATTTTATCTAAAAATCAGATTAATAACAGAAAGTTCAAGTATAAAATAAAATAATTTAATGTTGGATTTCCTACTAATTAATTTTATGACATGCATATATATGCCTGCTTTTTAAGTAGGAAGGCAATCAGCGACAATAATTATCCCCGCGTGCATGTTACTTTTTTTAGATCTGCATCTCCGCTTCTAAGTAGGAAAGCAATCAAGCTGCACTAATTAAATCATTGCCTTCCCGTGGAGTCAACTTCTTCATTTGCCTTTTTTTTCTTGGCGTTATTCCTTCCTTTCTTGTCTTTCTAATTGCCGATAATCATTTATTTCTTAGATTCTTGGGGCAGCTATGCTTATTTTTCAATAAATTCATAACCTAATACATGCACGGCTTTAGCCCAGTCGGTTGTGCACGTTGAGATGAAACAGCAGATCATGAGTTCGCTCCCCATGAAAATCGACTAATTTTTGCGCTGCGCTCCTCTACAATCTCGGCCCATATGCAAGGGCAAAGTCGTTGCTCACAATCTAGGCCCATGTGCGGCAAAGCCCATGACGAGAGGAAAACAAAAAAGAAATTCAAAACCTAACACATGCATGGCTTTAGCCCAGTAGATTTTGCACGTTGAGATGAAAACAGCAGGTCGTGAGTTCGATCCCCACGAAAATCAACTAATTTTTGCGCTGCACTGTCGTTGCTCACAATCTCGG
>NW_021202792.1:0-27368 GCF_002162155.2 Triticum dicoccoides
TTGCCCGAGATTCGATCGTCGGTATCCAATACCTAGTTCAATCTCGTTACCGGCAAGTCTCTTTACTCGTTCCGTAATACATCATCTCACAACTAACATATTAGTTGTAATGCTTGCAAGGCTTATGTGATGTGTATTACCGAGAGGGCCCAGAGATACCTCTCCGACAATCGGAGTGACAAATCCTAATCTCGAAATACGCCAACCCAACATCGACCATTGGAGACACCTGTAGTACTCCTTTATAATCACCCAGTTACGTTGTGACGTTTGGTAGTACCCAAAGTGTTCCTCCGGTAAACGGGAGTTGCATAATCTCATAGTCATAGGAACATGTATAAGTCATGAAGAAAGCAATAGCAACATACTAAACGATCGGGTGCTAAGCTAATGGAATGAGTCATGTCAATCAGATCATTCTGCTAATGATGTGACCTCGTTAATCAAATAAAAACTCATTGTTCATGGTTAGGAAACATAACCATCTTTGATTAACGAGCTAGTCAAGTAGAGGCATACTAGTGACACTTTGTTTGTCTATGTATTCACACATGTATTATGTTTCTGGTAAATACACTTCTAGCATGAATAATAAACATTTATCATGATTATAAGGAAATAAATAATAACTTTATTATTGCCTCTAGGGCATATTTCCTTCAGCATCATATGGTGTTGGAGGGGGCTTGCAGTCACTATAGCCAAAGCGACTCAAGATCTTTTTCACATAGTGAGATTGAAGCAATGTAATCCCACCATCATCGTCTCTCAACCACAAACTCGCTTTTTTGAATTTTTTTGAATATTTTCTAAAATTACATTTTTGTCAGATTCCCGAATATGTTTTGAATATGTGATTATTTTTTCAAATTCATGAACATGGTTTTATTTCCCAACATTTTTTCCAAATTGTATTTTTAATAATTTGTGAACAGTTTTATAAAATCAATAATATTTTTTGAAACTGTGGAACTTTTATGCTTTCCCACACATTTTTGAATTCACAAACATTTTATAATGTGCCAACATGTTTTTCAAAATTTGTAACATTTTGAAATTTGTAAATCTTGAATTAATTTAAAGAAGAAAAAACAATAAAAATGAGAAAAGAAAAGAGAAGAGAAAAGACTAAATGAAAAAAAAAATATACAGGGGCCTCACGCCCTTGACAGGACCAGGAACGCAGTGGAAGTGACCGGCTCCAGCCAGTGCACTACTTGCATGTTTGTGAAATTTGTTGGGTATCTTATACGTATCTATAAAACAACTTAGATCGTCCGAGACTTTGAAAAAAACAAATCATTTTTTTTACTTATGGGTGGCATTGATGGATAATTTTTGTCAACTTATAGAGTAAATTATATGACGTACGACCAGAAGCACTAATTGCTTTATTATTAAAAATTAGGGAAAGATTATAAATTATATATTTTTTTGAACATAGTTCAGACAAGCGCTCATACATACGCGCATACACTCACTCCTATACCACCGTCGCTCTAACCATCCAACCACAGGTTGGTTTGCATTATTATTATTATTATTATTATTATTATTATTATTATTATTATTATTATTATTATTATCAGGTAGAGATTAGGGGAAGATATTGTTTGATGCAAGTATATGTTTTCGTACCTTCGGCCGCACTATCTCTAGGCTAACTGTGAATGAACTTGCGTGTTTGCTGGCCGCCAATGCTCCACGTCTGCACTTGACCAAGTGGTGGTCTCCGTTGGCCAACATTGCTCCACGGCATGCATGCACATGTGATGTACAGGTCTCATACATGTAAGGTGGACGTCGGAGGCCTAGATGCTTTTGCTTGTGTGTGGGGCCTTCCTGATTCAATACGGGTCAAACATAAATCCAATACGTGACTTAACTCTGGCAGCCCGGATCCCCATGGCGGTTCAATGGCCGAGATTTTGGCCTGCATGCAGGACAGCCTTTGTTCGCATTTTCCGCAAATACTCAGGGTATGTAAAACAAAATACTGTTTTCTTAAACTATCGTCTTGTCTATTTAAATTTGAGATTGTAATTCTCAGATGGCACCTTCGACTTGTTTCCGGTTCTGTATGGTTCACTATGGTCAGAACTCAGAAGCAAATGAGCATATTAGTTGCGGCGGCAAAAAAAGTTTAAAAGTTCACATCATAGACCAGACAAGTATTTAGATATATAAACAGTCCATTGGTTTTTGTAATCATAGTCAGAGGGGAAACCATCTTGTATAGGATAAATCAGTTCTCTTTTTTTGCTGGTTAGGATAAAACAATTCATCCTGGACTAGGGTAGCATATATCAGAAAGTCGTGTTTGAAAGGAGTCTTGTTGATCTTGATTTCTAGAATGATAAATATGTTAAATTTATGCATCATGGTGTGCATGCATATGAACGGAGATATCGCAGGATTTACTCTTTCGCTACCTTATATCTTGTGTCCACAAACACCAACAGAAGATGCACATTTTTACCAATTCTAAACTAAATGTAAAGTATGGGTGACTAACAATTTTCTCATTAATGCGATTCACTAATTGTGCGAGGCTTGTGCGTAATTAAATCATCCATCCCGTGTCATATCTTATCATCATGTCATCACACCTATGATTTATTACTTGGGAACTTATAGCTTTTTAAGGGCAGGCAAGATCGAGAGGCCATCAAAGCAGTCAGGGAGGCAGGGTCGGCGAAGCAGGTCCAGAGGTTGGAATCTCGAAGAAACATCGTCCTTTGACGCCGGCACCATCCTCAAACGCGGTGGCTGGAGGTACTGTCTTTCCACTCGGTGGATGACGACGACGCGGAAGCCACTGGAACGAGCAAGGCGGCCGCCGTAGAGTTTTTTTTTAGTCATCCGCAATACAAGTTTTATAACTCGAACTCGGTTGACGAAAGGCGATGCGTGCGTGTAATGCGATGTGTGGCCATGCAAACAGCGGTGGAAGAGGACACGGCAAGAGATATTTCCCCCCCCAACATGGATGGCAGCATGAAGTTGGGATCGAGCCGCTTGAACCTTAGGCGCTTTACGATTTATCAGGTGATATGCATTTCGCCCGCGGCCGCTCGTCAGCTTGCCGCTTGTGGCCCTCAAACTTAACGGGATTAAAAGTTCTGTCAGGGATCAAGAGCTCCCAAGTGACCCGCAAACTTAACATGGATGGTACTGCACACTGCTCCTCTAGATCAGATACATCTGCATCGTGCTTATATCACAGTGATGTGCCATGCACTACACTAATACGTACAGTATTTGACATGATCTCTCTTAACTCGCGTGAGGTGGAAGACGAACAAGAATGGGAATTCAGAGATTAACACAAGGGTTTTGGTGCTGCTTAAATCGTCACAGCTTTTCTGGTTTCTTTCTCCCCTTTTATTCTTTTATTTATTATTACAAGCAAATGTGCTCGATCCCCATGATCCGGCAGAACGTGGAGCCAATGGACTCGGTCCTAGCGTTACAGGCAACGACTAGGACAAGTAATAACTTACCCAAACAGAATTGACCAAATCTAACCTGACGAGTTTCAGACTGTTGCCATACACAGGCTGAAACGCTACAGTATACTGAAACATAGACAAAAAAAACACATGATGCGACGAAATTAAGAGGACTAGGAGGTGGTTTCTTATTATCATGTCGTCCTGATCGAGTATCCAATAATTAAGCCCTTGGGATGATGCGAGCACGGAGCGGGTGCTTCATGTTGATGGCCATAGCTAGCTCCTCCGTCATGTCGACAGTGTCTTGTCCACCTGGCGGCAGCCATTGGAACTCCCTCACGAGGCTGCCCACGAAGTACTCCGCATGCAGTGTGGCGAGCACGTAGCCCGGGCACATCCTTCGACCGGCACCAAAAGGGGCCATCTTGATCTCCTTGGTACACGTGATGTCCACGCCGTGGTCGTGCAAGAACCGATCAGGCCGGAACTCCCGCGCCGCCGGCCACACGGTCTCGTCAAGCCCAAAGTCGGACACCAAGAAGTTGATGTCGACGCCCTTGGGCACCATGTATCCACCAATCTCTGTGTCGCTCTGCACGCCGTGCGGGAAGACTAAGTGTGCCGTAGGGTGCAGCCGCAGCGCCTCCAGCACGATGGCTTTGAGGTATGGCATCCCGCTCAGCTCCTCCTCGCTGAGCTCAGGCTTGCCCCTCACCTCCTCGTACAACTTGGCTTGGACGTCGGGGTGGTTTACGAGGTCCGCCATGATCCACTCCAGCAAGGCCACTGAAGTGTCGGTTGAGGCAATCATGAACTCGGAGCAGAGGCTTACCATCTCGTCGTCCGTGAGCGGGCGACCGCCTTCTTCTGCCACACGCAGCTCGAGGAGGGAGTCGGCGTAGCATTGAGCGCCATTGTGGCCGCGGTGCGCGTGGATCAGCGGCAGCATCAGCCCCTTCTGCCTCTCCCGTAGCGCCACGTTCAGCGCCCACTCCTTCCGCAGTAGCCTCTTGGTGATGGGCTGGAAGATGGATAAGACGGGGAACCTGCTGATGCCGTCGGAAATCTGGAGCTGCATCTGTTGCATCTCATCCAACGCCTCTTGGCCAAGCGTGACGCCGAATGTCATGCTCGTGAGCAGATCGAACAAACAGCGCGCCATCAACGGCCTCACCGTAACAATGCCCTGGGACGCTGCATCGCGATCGCGGCGCAGCGAGCCAACGAGCGCGTCGCACACGCGCTGCCTGACCGGCGCCAAGAGCCTGACGCGGGACGGGTGCAGCGCCTGGGAGTGCAGGTTGCGGCGGACCAGACGAAAATAGGGCCCAAGGGGAGAGGCGGACATGGAGCCCCCTAAAAACAGGGTAAAAAGCTTGCTGGGCGGTGGGCGGGTGTCGAAGTTGCCGCCGCCCTTGACGAGGGCGCTATGCGTGAGGTGGCGGTCGGCCACGAAAACGAAGGTTCGCCCGAGACAGACGGAGACGATGGGGCCGTAGCGGGCATGCAAGCTGCGTAGCACAGGGCCCAAATGGTAGATCGGGCTCTTAAGCATCAACAACAACTTGGCTATGAACAGCAGGGCTGGCGGACCAGGTGGGAGTTTCTGGCGCCCGCCATGACGTTTGAGCATAAAGAAGATGATGAGAGGAATGGAGAGCGCAATGCACAAGAGGATGGTGAGCTCATCCATTGTCTCTCAACTTTGGTCACGGAGCTGTGCTAGGTGGCGATCATCCTTTTTGGCGACTATATATATACAACTATCATGAGTGCCATTTTGCAAAAAAAGCCTCACATTTTTTATCATCAACTTGCAGTCCACCGTCTAGTTCTGAGTTTCCTCCCCTCTCGCGCATACGTGGGGCCCAGACACGGTCCTGACCGCGACTTACTAGTGTCGTGCTCCTTTTGGGAACAGTAGCGTTCCGTAAAAAGTGCACCCTACTAGTAAGTCGCGTCCAACCTATAGTTTGTACACTAGTGGGAATAGGCTTACTTTAGTCACTTCACTGGTGGTGCATCTAACAATTGCCACACCAGTGTCGATTTCCGCGGTGTGGAGAAAATATGAACGCCAGCGATAATTAGCTACTACCGGCGTGGCACTTCAGTACACAACCCATCGACATTAACTCATATACAGTGGCGGAGACAGGGGACCAGCAGGGCCCTGCCCCCCTTAACATCCCTGATTTGCTACTATTTAGAGATGAACAGTGCAAAAAATAGAAAAAAAATACATGCATCAGTGTAGTTTGGCCACTGCAATCAAAATTTTGGGTCATTTGCCCCCCCCCCCTATAATATTAATTTCTTGGCACCGCCACTGCTCATATAGCACATGATGTAGTTGTGTACTCCGTCGAATACAACCCATCGACATTAACTCACCTTCGACAGAGCCACCCACTTTGTTTAAATCGTATTTATCAATAAATGTGTTTTTTTTGTATGAAAGTCTAGCCCAGATCTGCATGTGCAATTCCTCACAAGTTACACAACCGTAATTCAAACCCCTTCGCTTCCCGTTCGGGAGCGACATTCTCCTTGTGTGCATGGTTGCATGTGACGGAAGAAGAGAATCCTTCACTACTACCTTAGTACTATCTCTGTTTTTATTTAGTCCGCGTATTAGCTTTAGTTAAGGTCAAACTTTGCAAACTTTGACAAAGTTTATAAAAAAATTTAACATATACAATAAAAAATCAATACCATTAGATTCATTGTTCAATGTACTTTCACATCATGAAGATTTGATATGGTAAATTTTTATATTATTTTCTATAAACTTGGTTAAACTTTACGATGTCTGCCTTCAGTCAAATCTAATATGCAGAGTAAATAAAAATGGAGAGAGTACTCTCTTCGTTTTTATTAAATTGTGTTCTAGGTTTGATCAAAATCAGAGACCGAGAAAAATTGTGCAAATTTATAAGCAAACTTTTAACCACCATAGTAAGAAATGCAAACAATACTACTACATTATATTTATGGTGATTTTTTTTCCGAAAACTTCCGATCTATTCAGTTTCAATCATGACAGTAGAACGAACATTATAAAAATTACATCCGGATTTGTAGACCACCTAGCGATGACTACAAGCACCGAAGCAAGCTGAAGGCGCGCTGCCATCATCGCCCCTCCATCGCTGGAGTCAGGCACAACTTATTGTATTAGACAGTCGGGAAGTCATTGTGCTAAGGCCCTATAGGACCAGCGCACCAGAACAACAACCGCCGCTGATGAAGAATGAATAGATCGGAAGGATCAAACCCGAACACACACGAATATAGACGGACAATGACGAGATCCCAGCAAATCCACCAAAGATAGATCCGACGGGGACATACCTCCACATGCCCACCAACGATGCTCGACACACTGCCGGAACGGGGGCTAGGCGGGGAGACCTTTATTCCATCTTCAGGGAGCCGCCGCCGTCTCGCCTTCCTGAGCAGGACACAAACCCTAACAAGACTGCAAAAATGACTAAAAACGAAGCCCTCCCGCCAGCCCTTGTGAGGATCCACCGCACCTCCATGGCCCTAGGCCACCGGGGACGAGGCGGACCTGAGGCGGCCGGCGAGAGGCAGGAACCCTAGCTTTCTTTCTTGGAAGAGGAGGCGGCCGCCACTATTTATGGTGATTATAATAATATTTATCGTATAATCTTGGTATTTTTTCATACATATATATTAAACCTTAAGTTTAACTTTCACTAAACATATAACTGTTCTTGTAGAAGATGACCTCACTGCCGTAAACATGACCGCGTTTTCCCAGTTTGTCCCAGATCCGGCTAGTGATGTCCGCCGAGGCCGCGTATTCTTGTATACGCGCATTAATCTATTTGCTGCAGTTCGTCATATGTGATAGTCGTAGCATAGATTAAATAATTTCTGTTGTGTATAGGTCGTAGCATATGTGATATGTCTCTCTTTGGAAGATCTGCAATCGATTCATTTGTTTTTGTTGTATACCTGCGTGGATTTTGCTTATATACTACAACAATCGGCTGATTTAATTAGTTATCTTGTGCATCCTGTCAAAAACACTAGGAGGGCTGGCACGTCAAGGCCGTGGGCGACTTCTACGACGAGACCGCAAGCCGTGATTCTCTCGTCAAGGAGTGCCGCCAACCTAAGTCGTAGCCGGTTGTAGCATTTTTCGTTGCTGGTTGCAGCTCTTCTGCGCGCTGGTCACAGCCCTAAATTTCACTGGTTATAGCAAAAAACGACAGCCCTCGTAGCTTTCTTGGCCGCTGGTTGTAGCATTTTTCGGTGCTGGTTGCACAGGGTGCAATGGTGATCGGCGCCGGAGCCGTGCGACGGTGCATAGGGTGCGGTGATCGGCGCGCTAGGACGGCGATGACTCGGTGCTGCGATGGCGACCACCACGTGCGGAGGCATCAACAACGACGGTACTCCGATCACCAGCGGCTTTGTGAGTGCGGCGAACGACAATAGGCCGATGGTGCTTCGATGTATTTCGCCTCGTGTGTCCATGGCAGGGTTCGGCGTTGATTCGACGGATTCTGCGACGACGGCCAGGTAGCTTTTTTCTACGTCGGCTAGGTCACGCTATGAACGGGCAGACGACAATGCTACAAACATCCCCACGGCGAGCTGCACGGGTGGCCGGTGTAGACGGTCGGTGATGCCCTGAGAGGAGGAGTGACGCGGTGAGCCAATGATGGTTAGCTACGAGCCCTCCGGCGAACGCGCGCCACCACTGCTACAAATCAAAATACGTACACACATTAAATAATTGCGCATGGGAGAGACGTGCTCCATCAAACGGTTGCAAGCAGCAGAATCGGACAGCTCACATAGGACCGGCGGCTAGGCGTTCGGCCGGTCGACCGGCGCAGAGTACTCCCCTAAAATATAACTTTTAATGAGAGCACCCGTGTAGTACAATATAGCCAACCAGAAGCTTGAACTTGTAATAGCACGCAAACTCTCAGTACAGCGATGATAACACGATAAAAACAACCAGAAGCCCAAATTTATTTTATTTTATTCGTTTGTTTTCAATGCTATTCACGAAACCTTGTGCTTGAAAACTACTTGGTGGAGTTGGGAACATAAGACATGTTTTCTTGCTATGTAGGTTGCTTAAAGAGGAAAGAGAAGGCCATTCAAGGATTTCCCCGAAAGTTCGATAAAAACTCTCGAGTCACCCTTGTGGGGAAAACACGATTGCTACATCACTCTGCACTTGGAATCACAACGAATTGATGTCCACGTAGATCGATGCCATCAGGCAGCTAGGTCGGTTTCATGTTTCTGGAAAGCTCCGCACCGAATATGTCCATCGGGCCTTCACAAAAGGGGTTCAGTTTGCCTTTATGCACGGAACGGAGGATGGTACAGTCATTCGGTATGTTCGTCATGACCGTCCTAGTAATCGTCGTTAAAGTCTATGGACACCTTTAGTATTTTGGGCGCCATTTCCTCATATGAACTCCTATCGAGGTGTTCTTCGGCTCGCTGGATTCGTATGGAAGAGGACTACTACCCCATGGTTTTGGATCTTTATTATCCTATGATGGAAAATATCACTTTTCCACCCTTCAGTATTGCTAAGTCCTGGTGCATGCATGTAACATCTCCATATTGCTACCTCTTGGCTCCTTTCACCACGCTTTTTTCCTAAATATCAGGAACACCTACGCACGGAACAAAGGCAAGGAAAACTAAAAAACTCCTACAAAAACTTCTAGTTGTGCAAAGCTCACAAGGAAATGAACGGAAACAACTGATGATGAATTTTATATTGAAAAAGTAGGCTCGAAACACTATATAAAATCCACTCATCAACACCCCCATGCTAAAAACTTGCTCGTCCTCGAGTAACATAGTTGATAATAATAATAATAATAATAATAATAATAATAATAATAATAATAATAATAATAATAATAATAATAATAATAATAATAATAATATGTCATCGTCTAGCTTACAATCAATGCCTTGTATCCTTATTGTTCCTACAAGCTCAAAATAAGATAGTTCATATTTATACAAGGCGACACAAGCTCAGTTATATATATTCCAACCTCTAGAGATTCATCAAAACCTTCTATGCCCCATGTCAAAAGTTAATCTAGCTTGAAAAAGACTTGTGATCCTCTTATTGCACTTATTATGTTTTTTAACTTTTGTTTTTGTAAGGTAAAAAGTGCGCACCAAAAGATGTCAAACGCAAATAGAAATAAAGTTTTTGTGATGCTACCCACTCATTCCATCTACTCAAGTCTCACTAGTGCAAACTTTAGTTATTGATATCTCAGAAAATCTATCTCTTAATATGGATAGTGGGCCAAAAAGGTGGTATATGTCCTTGGGACTGTGTAGGCTAAGAAGGACAATCGTAACCATTACCAATTTTTCCCTTCGGTATCACGATCTCTCCTATTAGCCAGAGAAGTGTTCCATCTTTTGCTTGCAACGCGAGCCCATAAGATAGCCAAAACTCTTGCCCATCATAACATTTCTGTTACAAATGTTTAATCAACTCATAGCCGGAATACAGGAGTTTCCGCCATTAGGATCGCTCGTTGGCCAGCGAAATTAGTGGCACCCGATGGAATGCCACAGTGGTGTCATGCATAATGCGATATCATAATTTGATTCACAAGGAAAATGTTTGGCATATAATATGGAAACTTCGAAACATCAACAACTATCAAGCCTATTATTTCCAACACTATGGGGTCGCGCCACTTCATTACTATTTATTTAATAAAATTCTAAATAGTGAGAACCATCAAGTTTCAGAGAACTTCTTTATTCTATTTTTGCTTTTTTGTAGAAATCATGGCAATGCATTCTAGAGGATTACAAAAGTTTTAACAAGCTCAAATAAGATTGAACAATTTGCATCAAAGTTCTAACTTGTCTCTATGTCCCCATGAAAAAGGACCACAAAAGATACATATAATACATTTTACGAAATCATCAGGGCTGCCATCAAGCATCATGTGGGCTCTACTGGGCATATCTGTCAGTTGCATGCTAGGACCTGAGCATGGTCTTTTTCTTGGCCTAGAGTAAAAATCAATGTGTTATCCATTGCCCATAATGGTAAATATCCAAGGCAGGTAGTTTCGAACAGCTATGTTAGAAATAAAATGGAGAACTTTTCTACAATCCTTAAAATGAAATTGAAGATAGCATTGCTCCTTTTAAATTCGAAGAATATCCATGACCATTGAACTACCTAATATCTCTTTCTCGATCAACAGTTCTTATATGCTCTAAAGTAATTTTTGGTAAATCTATAATTCTAGTTGGCTTCATTATTGTTGACATGCTAAATACATGTGCATGCGAGCCACTATGGAAGAAAAAAATACCTAATATTTTAAACCTTATTGTTCAACCTGGTTATAATTTGGATGGTACAAAAGGAATAGACCAAGTTCTCAATGCATGACTAAAAATTCGTGTGACCAACTGTTAAGCCGAGAAAAAAGTGGTAAGTGGCCTCTCTTATGGCTCTTCTGCAAGAACGCCAATGGAATCAAAATAGGACTTTCTAAGCGATCTTTACGTATTTTGTTTAAGCCTACATTGAAATTTGATTACAAGACATTGGTACCAGTATTAATCAGATATCATCATATAAATATGTCTATTTGCAACTCATATTTTGCTGCCATATACGTATAGTACTTGATAAGGTGTCATAGCATAAAAAAATCATAGGGTAATACAATTTATAGGATACTACTTTACGATACTAACACCATAATGCATAACAATACAAACTAATATCCTAGTATCATCATATTTATTTATTTCTAAAATCTCAATGCAAAACTATTTACAGGGTCTATTTTTACCAGTTTGTATGGATCTATGTGCCATGAAAAAATAATAGAGGATGATACCGATATGACCTTTATTTACTAATTATTGTGCGATTGTACTGCAATATATATCACTCAATCTCCCATTGTGTGAGGCTTAAGAATTTGACGCCACGAAGGTCCCATTATATTTACAGGTTGAGATTACACGTGTTACTTGCTTACTAGGCTCGATGGTCAAGTGGATTGGCCGGTAGGTGGATCTAGCATCCTTTTGATGGGCGTGCCGACAAAACTCAATCAAGTATGTCTAGAAATCAATCATAAGGCCCCACGAAGGAACTCCACAAAAGATGCATATTATACATTGTACAAAATCATCATGGCAGCCATCATGCATGAATATGGACTCTACTGGGCATATCTATTGGTTGTGTGCTAGGAGCTGAGCCCAGTTTTACCTGGCCTAATGTAAAAAATCATTGTGTTGGCCATTTCCCATAATGGTAAATATCAAATCAAGGTGGTTTCGAACAACCAAGTACGAAATAAATTGGCAAAATTTCCTATAATCCTTAGAATGAAATTGAAGCTAGTATTGCTCCCTTTAAGTTTGAAGAATATTCACAGCCACTGAATTACATAATACCTCTTTCTCGATCTATAGTTATTATATGCTCTGAAGTATTTTTTTGGTAAATCTATAGTTCTAGTTGGCTTCGTTATTCATGACAAGCTAAATATGCGTGCATGCCATCCACTAAGGAAGAAGAATTACCTAATTTTTTGAACCTTATCGTCATAGTTGTTGACAATTTGTACGGTACAAAAGTAATAAAAGATGGTATCAATCCATGACTAAAAAATTTGTCGTGACCATCTGTTAAGCCGGAAAAAATTTGTCAGCGGTCTTTTTTTGCCGGGGAAATCCTTTCATTTCATATAATCAGCAGTGGGAGTTCAATCGTTTGAAATGACAATGCTAATCTCCTGGGGGGAATTTTCTAACCAATAAGCTACACTGTTGACCACGACCCATCGCTGCCATAGCATGTGCAGCCTTATACTGGGATCTACCGATTTTTGTGATTTGCATTGATCTTTCTTGCAGCATCTCCGAGACAACCGTCACCTGAAACATATTCCTTGATCTTCCATTTGAACCTGATTAAAGGACTTCAAGATATCCGCACAGTCTGTCTCCACCTGGATAGGTAAGGGAGTCCAGTGCAATGCCAGATTCAGGCCCTCCTCACACGCCGATAACTCCGGCTCCAGTGTGCCTAGGCATTTCTGGATCCATCTGCATGCCGCGTAGATAACCGCACCCGTGTGATCACGTAGGATCATACTGGCACCGGCCGTTCCATCTGCATGTACAAAGGAACCATCAAAATTGAGCTTTGCAACACCGCATGGGGGAGGTATCCAACTGGCTTGTACGCTGGGCTCCAGCTTATGTTGAGCACCATTGTTTGATAAAAGAGTTGGTTGCTTCCCCTTGAGGACATCCACCTCTGGCCCCCGTTTGATGAGTAGCAAGCAATCGACATAGCTACAGAGAAATTTCTTCAACGTCTCGACCGGGATCAGTGGCTTCTCATCGTCAGTGGTCTGACTTATGGCTCTTCCGCACAGATCACTAATAGAATCAAAATAGGACATTCTATGCGAGGTTTACATATTTGTATAAGCCCATGTCCAAATCTGATTACTAGACAATGGTCCCTTATTAATTATATATCATCCTATAAGAATGTCTATTTGCAACTCATATTTTGGTGCCATATAGGTATGGTACTTGATAAGGCGTCATAGCATAAAAAATCACCTGGCACATTAATTTATAGGATACTCGTTTACGATACTAACACAATAATCCATAACATTACAAACTAAGATCCTAGTATCTTCATATTTATTTATTTCTAACATCTCAATGTAAAGCTATTTACATGGTCTATTTTTATTAGTTTTTCTAGATCTATGTGCAATCATACAATAATAGAGCATGATACTTATATGACCTCTCTTTGTTAATTGTTGTGTCACATTGGCTTATTATCAATTGTGCTGCAGTTCAGAGTACCTTTAGGCTTCTGCAATGATGTTCAGCCCCGAGTGTATACATCAACGAATTTCCCATTGTGCGAGGCATAAGAAGGTGGTGCCACAAAGGTCCCATTATTAGATTTACACAATGAAATCACGCTTGTTACTTGCTTCCTAGGCTCGGTGGTCTAGCGGACTGGCTGGTAGTTGGATCTACCATCCTCTTGCTAGTTGTGCCGAGACAACTCAATCAAGTCTGTCCAGCAATCAAACATAAGGCCCCATGAAGCAGGTCCACAAAATACGTATATAATACTACCTCCGTCCGGGTTTATTGAGCGCCTGGACCAAAACATAAAGACCAAGGGAGCCTCGAACGTGAAGATTAGGGCCAGTAGTCTTTTCTTAATAATAAAGTACGAATTGACTTTGTTGGGTTCACCGTCACAATACGCTTCCGCCCAGTCGTAATACACTTTTACGATTCGTATGGACAAAATCGTAATATAAATGAGGTGGTACTATTTTCATGGAATTTTTATCCGTTGTTCGTGCGCTCAGAAAATATAGTCAAGATAGTCAACCGGCTGGGCCTCAACATGAAGTTCCACACGCCACCTGGGCCAGATCGTCAAGATGGGAAAACGATTCCTGATGGCCGGCTCCTGTCACCGTCAGGGCGGAAAAAAAAACTAATCCAATCCAATTGTGAATCAAACTCCAAACCTCGGCTTCCATATATGTGGAAGTAGCCAGCCGCACTATATTGGCACTATGACGGCATGAGATTCGATTTCTATTAGTCTCGTATATCGCTTCTTTAAATAAAATCAGCCAAGAGAGACCTAATAAAACCCACTCAGAAAAGAAAGAAAAGACCACGTAGAGGCAGGGAGGGGCCAATCCGGACACCGCGGATGGCGGAATTCAACGGTCAGCGGGGTGCTCGTGCTGCCGGCGACGAACACACCACATAAAGGGCAAGCAGGAAGGGCCGGGGCTGTGATCGAAGCAGGGGTCGAGGGAGACTATGTCGGTGGCGGTTGTACATTGGGACTGGCGACCAGGAGGGTGCGGTGGCTTGTGTTGATGGGGATGGCAGATCCGAAGTGGAGGCCAGCTCCGGACGCGACGGATGGCGGGATTCGACGTCGACTGGGTGTTGGACGCTGGTGTTGTTAGCGATGAGCACAACGTAGAGCAGAGGAACTCGCGCTTGCCGTTTTCTTCACGTACCAGGAGCACAGTCCGCCACCAGGCACCAGCTTCCCTCCTTCCATGCCGCGGACAGCCGCGGACTTTGTTGAGGACCGGAGGAGCGCACGCACGCTACGGTCGTTCAGGACCCCACACCGGCGCGTTGCCAGGACACTTGCGGAGCTGGCTGGCAAAGGCGCAGTATTGTGCGAGCACAGCCGTGCGGGCCTTCTCGACGATGGTGAAGCCGGCGTCGGCGAAGGCGTACATGGTGGCCATCTGAATCTGGTAGTGGTATGTGACCCTGTTGAGCATGGACAGGGCCACAGGGGATGTGCTGGCGCCTGACAAGACATCGACGGCCAGCGCTATATACGGGTTTAACACCATGCAATAAGTTGAATCGGTGACAGAAGAGTTTCCTTGGTAGCTGCTTGTAAATTCTCCCGATCAGAGAGAGTAGGCTGGTAGTACGAGTTACTCTGTATTTTCATTGGACGCGGCATACGCGAGATGCTGCGATGCCCGCCGGACAATGCGGCGTGTCAGCTCAAACCCGTTTGTGATGATGCAGTAAGCCCAGTGGCAGCTTTGCAGGCTTTTTTGTTTGACGACGGAGCGGCGGGATGACCTATCCATCTTGCAACCTGACGCAAGGGCGCGGCAGGCGCTGCTGGTCGGCTTCTCGAGACGCGGGAGGAGCTGTGACATGCGGTCGCTGCACTGCGGAGACGTGGAGGTGGATTGGATTGGGTCTTCCCTGATGAAGACAATGGTCATGGTACCTGATGAAGACTCCAGCTAGCTGCATGAGGGCGACCCACAAAAATATGTAGATGTACATTTTTTTTTTGCGAGAAGAGAAAATGTAGATGTATATGTACGCACAGGATGCTCATGCTCTTAATGAAAAAACTATCTACACATGTGAGTGTTTGTTTTGCCACAAAGATAATCCTATTTCGGGTACAATGACCAACCAAGATCATGTAAAAAATTAGACTTTGTGTCAGAAAATTAAATGAACTCACAATGACAAAATAAACTTTGAATATCTCTAAGAAATATGAATATGAGGTGACTTAAAATAATTATTAGCTTCCTTAGATTTCCTTAATTTTAAATTGTACCAGCATAATAAAGTTTGAAAATGCAGAAATTTTGTGGAAAATGTCATCAATGAGATTTCGTATAGTAAAAAACTCTCTTATTTTGTGCACAAAGACTACAACTAACAAGGTAGAAAATCGACACTAGCAGTAGATACTCTATAGCTATAAATTTATGTATGAAATAATGCATGTCTTTGTAACTATTTTTGCGCTATTAAAGTTGAATTGTAAATTAAGCTTTCACTGCTTATGCTATTAGTGCTTCACTATATTGAAATGATCGGCATGTACACGTGGAGTGTCTTAAACAGTTATTATTACGCCAGGGATTTTATTTCTTCCGTTGCAACGCACGGGCATATTTACTATACAAATTTATACCCACAAAAAAGAACTTCATGCTACAAAAAGGACTAATCAGTTTAACTTTATTATTGATGTTTATTAAAATTGAATATAAAAATGGTGGTAATGACACATGAAGCATATTGTGTTTCTTTTTGTCCTGTGCAACGCAGGGGCATTTGTACTAGTTAATCACATATTTAAAGACGATAAACCAGGCCACTCGGGCTCGCAGTAACTGCTCCTGCGCTTTTCCTCCCATGTGCACCGTAGTCGTAGCTGCATGGCCAATCAGACCGGTTAAAGATGAATGCGCAAGCTGTTCCTTGCATCGTCCAAGGCTTTAAATCTGCATGCGATATTAATTCGGAGAGAAAATCAAGGGGCTTTCCTGGCAGGGGCCTTGTAAAACCATGCACACGTGTGTTGCGTGCGCTCCTCCGGTCCACAACAAAGTCTGCGGCTGTCCGCGGCATGGAAGGAGGGAAGCTGGTGCCTGGTGGCGGACTGTGCTCCTGGTACGTGAAGAAAACGGCAAGCGCGAGTTCCTCTGCTCTACGTTGTGCTCATCGCTAACAACACCAGCGTCCAACACCCAGTCGACGTCGAATCCCGCCATCCGTCGCGTCCGGAGCTGGCCTCCACTCCGGATCTGCCGTCCCCATCAACACAAGCCGCCGCACCCTCCTGGTCGCCAGTCCCAATGTACAACCTCCACCGACATAGTCTCCCTCGACCCCTGCTTCGATCACAGCCCCGGCCCTTCCTGCTTGCCCTTTATGTGGTGTGTTCGTCGCCGGCAGCACGAGCACCCCGCTGACCGTTGAATTCCGCCATCCGCGGTGTCCGGATTGGCCCCTCCCTGCCTCTACGTGGTCTTTTCTTTCTTTTCTGAGTGGGTTTTATTAGGTCTCTCTTGGCTGATTTTATTTAAAGAAGCGATATACGAGACTAATAGAAATCGAATCTCATGCCGTCATAGTGCCAATATAGTGCGGCTGGCTACTTCCACATATATGGAAGCCGAGGTTTGGAGTTTGATTCACAATTGGATTGGATTAGTTTTTTTTTCCGCCCTGACGGTGGCAGGAGCCGGCCATCAGGAATCGTTTTCCCATCTTGACGATCTGGCCCAGGTGGCGTGTGGAACTTCATGTTGAGGCCCAGCCGGTTGACTATCTTGACTATATTTTCTGAGCGCACGAACAACGGATAAAAATTCCATGAAAATAGTACCACCTCATTTATATTACGATTTTGTCTATACGAATCGTAAAAGCGTATTACGACTGGACGGAAGCGTATTGTGACGGTGAACCCAACAAAGTCAATTCGTACTATATTATTAAGAAAAGACTACTGGTCGTACATCATTGCAGAAGCCTAAAGGTACTCTGAACTGCAGAATAATTGATAATAAGCCGATGTGACACAACAATTAACAAAGAGAGGTCATATAAGTATCATGCTCTATTATTGTATGATTGCATATAGATCTAGAAAAACTAATAAAAATAGACCATGTAAATAGCTTTCATTGAGATGTTAGAAATAAATAAATATGAAGATACTAGGATCTTAGTTTGTAATGTTATGGATTATTGTGTTAGTATCGTAAACGAGTATCCTATAAATTAATGTGCCAGGTGATTTTTTATGCTATGACGCCTTATCAAGTACCATACCTATATCGCACCAAAATATGAGTTGCAAATAGACATTCTTATAGGATGATATATAATTAATAAGGGACCATTGTCTAGTAATCAGATTTGGACATGGGCTTATACAAATATGTAAACCTTGCATAGAATGTCCTATTTTGATTCTATTAGTGATCTGTGCGGAAGAGCCATAAGTCAGACCACTGACGATGAGAAGCCACTGATCCCGGTCGAGACGTTGAAGAAATTTCTCTGTAGCTATGTGGATTGCTTGCTACTCATCAAACGGGGGCCAGAGGTGGATGTCCTCAAGGGGAAGCAACCAACTCTTTTATCAAACAATGATGCTCAACATAAGCTGGAGCCCAGCGTACAAGCCAGTTGGATACCTCCCCCATGCGGTGTTGCAAAGCTCAATTTTGATGGTTCCTTTGTACATGCAGATGGAACGGCCGGTGCCAGTATGATCCTACGTGATCACACGGGTGCGGTTATCTACGCGGCATGCAGATGGATCCAGAACTGCCTAGGCACACTGGAGCCGGAGTTATCGGCGTGTGAGGAGGGCCTGAATCTGGCATTGCACTGGACTCCCTTACCTATCCAGGTGGAGACAGACTGTGCGGATATCTTGAAGTCCTTTAATCAGGTTCAAATGGAAGATCAAGGAATATGTTTCAGGTGACGGTTGTCTCGGAGATGCTGCAAGAAAGATCAATGCAAATCACAAAAATCGGTAGATCCCAGAATAAGGCTGCACAGGCTATGGCAGCGATGGGTCGTGGTCAACAGTGTACAGCTTATTGGTTAGAAAATCCCCCCAGGAGATTAGCATTGTCATTTCAAACGATTGAACTCCCACTGCTGATTATATGAAATGAAAGGATTTCCCCGGCAAAAAAAGACCGCTGACAAATTTTTTCCGGCTTAACAGATGGTCACGACAAATTTTTTAGTCATGGATTGATACCATCTTTTATTACTTTTGTACCGTACAAATTGTCAACAACTATGACGATAAGGTTTAAATAATTAGGTAATTCTTCTTCCTTAGTGGATGGCATGCACGCATATTTAGCTTGTCATGAATAACGAAGCCAACTAGAATTATAGATTTACCAAAAAAATACTTCAGAGCATATAATAACTATAGATCGAGAAAGAGGTATTATGTAATTCAGTGGCTGTGAATATTCTTCAAACTTAAAGGGAGCAATACTAGCTTCAATTTCATTCTAAGGATTATAGGAAATTTTGCCAATTTATTTCGTACTTAGTTGTTCGAAACCACCTTGATTTGATATTTACCATTATGGGAAATGGCCAACACAATGATTTTTTACATTAGGCCAGGTAAAACTGGGCTCAGCTCCTAGCACACAACCAATAGATATGCCCAGTAGAGTCCATATTCATGCATGATGGCTGCCATGATGATTTTGTACAATGTATAATATGCATCTTTTGTGGAGTTCCTTCGTGGGGCCTTCTGATTGATTTCTAGACATACTTGATTGAGTTTTGTCGGCACGCCCATCAAAAGGATGCTAGATCCACCTACCGGCCGATCCACTTGACCATCGAGCCTAGTAAGCAAGTAACACGTGTAATCTCAACATGTAAATCTAATGGGACCTTCGTGGCGTCAAATTCTTAAGCCTCACACAATGGGAGATTGAGTGATGTATATTGCAGTACAATCGCACAGTAATTAGTAAATAAAGGTCATATCGGTATCATCCTCTATTATTTTTTCATGGCACATAGATCCATACAAACTGGTAAAAATAGACCCTGTAAATAGTTTTGCATTGAGATTTTAGAAATAAATAAATATGATGATACTAGGATATTAGTTTGTATTGTTATGCATTATGGTGTTAGTATCGTAAAGTAGTATCCTATAAATTGTATTACCCTATGATTTTTTTATGCTATGACACCTTATCAAGTACTATACGTATATGGCAGCAAAATATGAGTTGCAAATAGACATATTTATATGATGATATCTGATTAATACTGGTACCAATGTCTTGTAATCAAATTTCAATGTAGGCTTAAACAAAATATGTAAAGATCGCTTAGAAAGTCCTATTTTGATTCCATTGGCGTTCTATGCAGAAGAGCCATAAGAGAGGCCACTTACCACTTTTTTCTCGGCTTAACAGTTGGTCACACGAAATTTTAGTCATGCATTGAGAACTTGGTCTATTCCTTTTGTACCATCCAAATTATAACCAGGTTGAACAATAAGGTTTAAAATATTAGGTATTTTTTTCTTCCATAGTGGCTCGCATGCACATGTATTTAGCATGTCAACAATAATGAAG
Organism: Triticum dicoccoides; assembly: GCF_002162155.2. NCBI lineage: Eukaryota > Viridiplantae > Streptophyta > Magnoliopsida > Poales > Poaceae > Triticum > Triticum dicoccoides. The sequence goes on from NW_021202792.1 coordinate 19,982, forward strand.
CCAACTAGAATTATAGATTTACCAAAAATTACTTTAGAGCATATAAGAACTGTTGATCGAGAAAGAGATATTAGGTAGTTCAATGGTCATGAATATTCTTCGAATTTAAAAGGAGCAATACTATCTTCAATTTCATTTTAAGGATTGTAGAAAAGTTCTCCATTTTATTTCTAACATAGCTGTTCGAAACTACCTGCCTTGGATATTTACCATTATGGGCAATGGATAACACACTGATTTTTACTCTAGGCCAAGAAAAAGACCATGCTCAGGTCCTAGCATGCAACTGACAGATATGCCCAGTAGAGCCCACATGATGGCTTGATGGCAGCCCTGATGATTTCGTAAAATGTATTATATGTATCTTTTGTGGTCCTTTTTCATGGGGACATAGAGAAAAGTTAGAACTTTGATGCAAATTGTTCAATCTTATTTGAGCTTGTTAAAACTTTTGTAATCCTCTAGAATGCATTGCCATGATTTCTACAAAAAAGCAAAAATAGAATAAATAAGTTCTCTGAAACTTGATGGTTCTCACTATTTAGAATTTTATTAAATAAATAGTAATGAAGTGGCGCGACCCCATAGTGTTGGAAATAATAGGCTTGATAGTTGTTGATGTTTCGAAGTTTCCATATTATATGCCAAACATTTTCCTTGTGAATCAAATTATGATATCACATTATGCATGACACCACTGTGGCATTCCATCGGGTGCCACTAATTTCGCTGGCCAACGAGCGATCCTAATGGAGGAAACTCCTGGATTCCGGCTATGAGTTGATTAAACATTTGTAACAGAAATGTTATGATGGGCAAGAGTTTTGGCTATCTTATGGGCTCGCGTTGCAAGCAAAAGATGGAACACTTCTCTGGCTAATAGGAGAGATCGTGATACCAAAGGGAAAAATTGGTAATGGTTACGATTGTCCTTCTTAGCCTACACAGTCCGAAGGACATATACCACCTTTTTGGCCCACTATCCATATTAAGAGATAGATTTTCTGAGATATCAATAACTAAAGTTTGCACTAGTGAGACTTGAGTAGATGGAATGAGTGGGTAGCATCACAAAAACTTTATTTCTATTTGCGTTTGACATCTTTTGGTGCGCAGTTTTTACCTTACAAGAACAAAAGTTAAAAAACATAATAAGTGCAATAAGAGGATCACAAGTCTTTTTCAAGCTAGATTAACTTTTGACATGGGGCATAGAAGGTTTTGATGAATCTCTAGAGGTTGGAATATATATAACTGAGCTTGTGTCGCCTTGTATAAATATGAACTATCTTATTTTGAGCTTGTAGGAACAATAAGGATACAAGGCATTGATTGTAAGCTAGACGATGACATATTATTATTATTATTATTATTATTATTATTATTATTATTATTATTATTATTATTATCAACTATGTTACTCGAGGACGAGCAAGTTTTTAGCATGGGGGTGTTGATGAGTGGATTTTATATAGTGTTTCGAGCCTACTTTTTCAATATAAAATTCATCATCAGTTGTTTCCATTCATTTCCTTGTGAGCTTTGCACAACTAGAAGTTTTTGTAGGAGTTTTTTAGTTTTCCTTGCCTTGGTTCTGTGCGTAGGTATTCCGGATATTTAGGAAAAAAGCGTGGTGAAAGGAGCCAAGAGGTAGCAATATGGAGATGTTACATGCATGCACCAGGACTTAGCAATACTGAAGGGTGGAAAAGTGATATTTTCCATCATAGGATAATAAAGATCCAAAACCATGGGGTAGTAGTCCTCTTCCATACGAATCCCGCGAGCCGAAGAACACCTCGATAGGAGTTCATATGAGGAAATGGCGCCCAAAATACTAAAGGTGTCCATAGACTTTAACGACGATTACTAGGACGGTCATGACGAACATACCGAATGACTGTACCATCCTCCGTTCCGTGCATAAAGGCAAACTGAACCCCTTTTGTGAAGGCCCGATGGACATATTCGGTGCGGAGCTTTCCAGGAACATGAAACCGACCTAGCTGCCTGATGGCATCGATCTACGTGGACATCAATTCGTTGTGATTCCAAGTGCAGAGTGATGTAGCAATCGTGTTTTCCCCACAAGGGTGACTCAGAGAGTTTTTATCGAACTTTCGGGGAAATCCTTGAATGGCCTTCTCTTTCCTCTTTAAGCAACTACATAGCAAGAAAACATGTCTTATGTTCCCAACTCCACCAAGTAGTTTTCAAGCACAAGGTTTCGTGAATAGCATTGAAAAAAAACGAATAAAATAAAATAAATTTGGGCTTCTGGTTGTTTTTATCGTGTTATCATCGCTGTACTGAGAGTTTGCGTGCTATTACAAGTTCAAGCTTCTGGTTGGCTATATTGTACTACACGGGTGCTCTCATTAAAAGTTATATTTTAGGGGAGTACTCTGCGCCGGTCGACCGGCCGAACGCCTAGCCGCCGGTCCTGTGTGAGCTGTCCGATTCTGCTGCTTGCAACCGTTTGATGGAGCACGTCTCTCCCATGCGCAATTATTTAATGTGTGTACGTATTTTGATTTGTAGCAGTGGTGGCGCGCGTTCGCCGGAGGGCTCGTAGCTAACCATCATTGGCTCACCGCGTCACTCCTCCTCTCAGGGCATCACCGACCGTCTACACCGGCCACCCGTGCAGCTCGCCGTGGGGATGTTTGTAGCATTGTCGTCTGCCCGTTCATAGCGTGACCTAGCCGACGTAGAAAAAAGCTACCTGGCCGTCGTCGCAGAATCCGTCGAATCAACGCCGAACCCTGCCATGGACACACGAGGCGAAATACATCGAAGCACCATCGGCCTATTGTGGTTCGCCGCACTCACAAAGCCGCTGGTGATCGGAGTACCGTCGTTGTTGATGCCTCCGCACGTGGTGGTCGCCATCGCAGCACCGAGTCATCGCCGTCCTAGCGCGCCGATCACCGCACCCTATGCACCGTCGCACGGCTCCGGCGCCGATCACCATTGCACCCTGTGCAACCAGCACCGAAAAATGCTACAACCAGCGGCCAAGAAAGCTACAAGGGCTGTCGTTTTTTGCTATAACCAGTGAAATTTAGGGCTGTGACCAGCGCACAGAAGAGCTGCAACCAGCAACGAAAAATGCTACAACCGGCTACGACTTAGGTTGGCGGCACTCCTTGACGAGAGAATCACGGCTTGCGGTCTCGTCGTAGAAGTCGCCCACGGCCTTGACGTGCCAGCCCTGCTAGTGTTTTTGACAGGATGCACAAGATAACTAATTAAATCAGCCGATTGTTGTAGTATATAAGCAAAATCCACGCAGGTATACAACAAAAACAAATGAATCGATTGCAGATCTTCCAAAGAGAGACATATCACATATGCTACGACCTATACACAACAGAAATTATTTAATCTATGCTACGACTATCACATATGACGAACTGCAGCAAATAGATTAATGCGCGTATACAAGAATACGCGGCCTCGGCGGACATCACTAGCCGGATCTGGGACAAACTGGGAAAACGCGGTCATGTTTACGGCAGTGAGGTCATCTTCTACAAGAACAGTTATATGTTTAGTGAAAGTTAAACTTAAGGTTTAATATATATGTATGAAAAAATACCAAGATTATACGATAAATATTATTATAATCACCATAAATAGTGGCGGCCGCCTCCTCTTCCAAGAAAGAAAGCTAGGGTTCCTGCCTCTCGCCGGCCGCCTCAGGTCCGCCTCGTCCCCGGTGGCCTAGGGCCATGGAGGTGCGGTGGATCCTCACAAGGGCTGGCGGGAGGGCTCCGTTTTTAGTCATTTTTGCAGTCTTGTTAGGGTTTGTGTCCTGCTCAGGAAGGCGAGACGGCGGCGGCTCCCTGAAGATGGAATAAAGGTCTCCCCGCCTAGCCCCCGTTCCGGCAGTGTGTCGAGCATCGTTGGTGGGCATGTGGAGGTATGTCCCCGGCGGATCTATCTTTGGTGGATTTGCTGGGATCTCGTCGTTGTTCGTCTATATTCGTGTGTGTTCGGGTTTGATCCTTCCGATCTATTCATTCTTCATCAGCGGCGGTTGTTGTTCTGGTGCGCTGGTCCTATAGGGCCTTAGCACAATGACTTCCCGACTGTCTAATACAATAAGTTGTGCCTGACTCCAGCGATGGAGGGGCAATGATGGCAGCGCGCCTTCAGCTTGCTTCGGTGCTTGTAGTCATCGCTAGGTGGTCTACAAATCCGGATGTAATTTTTATAGTGTTCGTTCTACTGTCATGATTGAAACTGAATAGATCGGAAGTTTTCCGGAAAGAAAATCACCATAAATATAATGTAGTAGTATTGTTTGCATTTCTTACTATGGTGGTTAAAAGTTTGCTTATAAATTTGCACAATTTTTCTCGGTCTCTGATTTTGATCAAACCTAGAACACAATTTAATAAAAACGAAGAGAGTACTTTCTCCATTTTTATTTACTCTGCATATTAGATTTGACTGAAGGTAGACATCGTAAAGTTTAACCAAGTTTATAGAAAATAATATAAAAATTTACCATATCAAATCTTCATGATGTGAAAGTACATTGAACAATGAATCTAATGGTATTGATTTTTTATTGTATATGTTAAATTTTTTTATAAACTTTGTCAAAATTTGCAAAGTTTGACCTTAACTAAAGCTAATACGCGGACTAAATAAAAACAGAGATAGTACTAAGGTAGTAGTGAAGGATTCTCTTCTTCCATCACATGCAACCATGCACACAAGGAGAATGTCGCTCCCGAACGGGAAGCGAAGGGGTTTGAATTACGGTTGTGTAACTTGTGAGGAATTGCACATGCAGATCTGGGCTAGACTTTCATACAAAAAAACACATTTATTGATAAATACGATTTAAACAAAGTGGGTGGCTCTGTCGAAGGTGAGTTAATGTCGATGGGTTGTATTCGACGGAGTACACAACTACATCATGTGCTATATGAGCAGTGGCGGTGCCAAGAAATTAATATTATAGGGGGGGGGGCAAATGACCCAAAATTTTGATTGCAGTGGCCAAACTACACTGATGCATGTATTTTTTTTCTATTTTTTGCACTGTTCATCTCTAAATAGTAGCAAATCAGGGATGTTAAGGGGGGGCAGGGCCCTGCTGGTCCCCTGTCTCGGCCACTGTATATGAGTTAATGTCGATGGGTTGTGTACTGAAGTGCCACGCCGGTAGTAGCTAATTATCGCTGGCGTTCATATTTTCTCCACACCGCGGAAATCGACACTGGTGTGGCAATTGTTAGATGCACCACCAGTGAAGTGACTAAAGTAAGCCTATTCCCACTAGTGTACAAACTATAGGTTGGACGCGACTTACTAGTAGGGTGCACTTTTTACGGAACGCTACTGTTCCCAAAAGGAGCACGACACTAGTAAGTCGCGGTCAGGACCGTGTCTGGGCCCCACGTATGCGCGAGAGGGAGGAAACTCAGAACTAGACGGTGGACTGCAAGTTGATGATAAAAAATGTGAGGCTTTTTTTGCAAAATGGCACTCATGATAGTTGTATATATATAGTCGCCAAAAAGGATGATCGCCACCTAGCACAGCTCCGTGACCAAAGTTGAGAGACAATGGATGAGCTCACCATCCTCTTGTGCATTGCGCTCTCCATTCCTCTCATCATCTACTTTATGCTCAAACGTCATGGCGGGCGCCAGAAACTCCCACCTGGTCCGCCAGCCCTGCTGTTCATAGCCAAGTTGTTGTTGATGCTTAAGAGCCCGATCTACCATTTGGGCCCTGTGCTACGCAGCTTGCATGCCCGCTACGGCCCCATCGTCTCCGTCTGTCTCGGGCGAACCTTCGTTTTCGTGGCCGACCGCCACCTCACGCATAGCGCCCTCGTCAAGGGCGGCGGCAACTTCGACACCCGCCCACCGCCCAGCAAGCTTTTTACCCTGTTTTTAGGGGGCTCCATGTCCGCCTCTCCCCTTGGGCCCTATTTTCGTCTGGTCCGCCGCAACCTGCACTCCCAGGCGCTGCACCCGTCCCGCGTCAGGCTCTTGGCGCCGGTCAGGCAGCGCGTGTGCGACGCACTCGTTGGCTCGCTGCGCCGCGATCGCGATGCAGCGTCCCAGGGCATTGTTACGGTGAGGCCGTTGATGGCGCGCTGTTTGTTCGATCTGCTCACGAGCATGACATTCGGCGTCACGCTTGGCCAAGAGGCGCTGGACGAGATGCAACAGATGCAGCTCCAGATTTCCGACGGCATCAGCAGGTTCCCCGTCTTATCCATCTTCCAGCCCATCACCAAGAGGCTACTGCGGAAGGAGTGGGCGCTGAACGTGGCGCTACGGGAGAGGCAGAAGGGGCTGATGCTGCCGCTGATCCACGCGCGCCGCGGCCACGATGGCGCTCAATGCTACGCCGACTCCCTCCTCGAGCTGCGTGTGGCAGAAGAAGGCGGTCGCCCGCTCACGGACGACGAGATGGTAAGCCTCTGCTCCGAGTTCATGATTGCCTCAACCGACACTTTAGTGGCCTTGCTGGAGTGGATCATGGCGGACCTCGTAAACCACCCCGACGTCCAAGCCAAGTTGTACGAGGAGGTGAGGGGCAAGCTGAGCTCGGCGAGGAGGAGCTGAGCGGGATGCCATACCTCAAAGCCATCGTGCTGGAGGCGCTGCGGCTGCACCCTACGGCACACTTAGTCTTCCCGCACGGCGTGCAGAGCGACACAGAGATTGGTGGATACATGGTGCCCAAGGGCGTCGACATCAACTTCTTGGTGTCCGACTTTGGGCTTGACGAGACCGTGTGGCCGGCGGCGCGGGAGTTCCGGCCTGAGCGGTTCTTGCACGACCACGGCGTGGACATCACGTGTACCAAGGAGATCAAGATGGCCCCTTTTGGTGCCGGTCGAAGGATGTGCCCGGGCTACGTGCTCGCCACACTGCCTGCGGAGTACTTCGTGGGCAGCCTCGTGAGGGAGTTCCAATGGCTGCCGCCAGGTGGACAAGACACTGTCGACATGACGGAGGAGCTAGCTATGGCCATCAACATGAAGCACCCGCTCCGTTGGATATATGAGCAATTTACCGAATGATTTTATTAACATAAATAGTAGATAAAACATGGCTAGAATAGCAAGTATAAAGCAAGTCATGCAATCTGACAGAGAGAAGGTAAACATCGTCTGCATATATGAACTTGAGGTGAACACATCTAGAACAGTCACTAGATGAAGTTGCTTATACGACATAGAACCTAACATACGTAGGACAGAAATTAGAGCCAAGAACTGTAGTAGGACTTCTAACAGAAAGGAGAAGAACACGTACGGCACAGCAACAGCAGGAGCACTGGACTTGGGGTCGGTGTCCTCGCCTGCCATGTCGTCGAGGAGGTCGTGGACGTCGGGGAAGAAGTCGTC
>NW_021202792.1:27378-32458 GCF_002162155.2 Triticum dicoccoides
CACCGCGCCGGAGCTCGCTCCGCCGTGGCCTCCTCCTGCCACTACCCCCCTACCGCCGGCCCCAGCCCGCAGTGCCCGCTCGGGCAGTGCCGTTCCGTTCAGGCGCTCGGCGCCCTCCTCTCTGCTCGCCGGCGTTCCTCCCGAACCCCCCCCCTCGCTGGCTGCCGCTTACCCCGCGTCCGGCGAGTGGATCTGGCCGCCGGCGCCGGTGTGCCCCGTGCTGCCCAGCGCCCTCTCGGGCTCGAGCCCATTCGGGCGCCCGCGGCCACGCCCGCTAGCGCCCCGCCCGGTTGGCCCCCTGTGCCTATGACAGGAGGGCCCTACACCACAGGAATGATTAAAAAAATAAATAAATAAATAAATTAATTAATTAATAATTAATTAATTAAGTAATTACTTAAGTTAATTAATTCGGGTTAATTAATTCAATTAACTAATCAAGTTATAGTTAAGTTAACCTAATCCTAATTAACTTAATTAGAGGATGACAGGTGGGTCCCCCTGGACCCACATGTCAGGTTGACTTGGTCAACAGTCAACGTTGACTGCTGATGTCAGCATGACATCATGCTGATGTCATTAATCTGTTTTCGAATTAATTTAAATATTTAATTAAATTCCAGAAATTAATAAATACTTTAGAAAATCATATCTTTTAATCCGTAACTCGGATTAAAATAATTTCAACATGAAAGTTGCTCAGAACGACGAGACGAATCCGGATACGCAGTCCATTCGTCCACCACACCCCCCTAACCTATCGAACCCACAACTTTCCCCCTCCGGCTCCTCTGCCCGAAAACACGAAACACCGAGAATACTTTCCCGGATGATTCCCCCTTGACCAGTACCACCTTATACCACGTTAGGGCACGCCTAGCATCGCTTCTTGACATGTCATGCATCGATATGCATCTGTTTACTTGGTATTCATTGTTTCTTCCCCCTCTTCTCTCCGGTAGACTACGAGACCGACGCTGCTGCTGCCTAATTCGACTACGGAGTTGACAACCCCTCTCTCTTGCCAGAGCAACCAGGCAAGCCCCCCCTTTGATCACCAGATATCGCCTACTCTTCTCTATACTGCTTGCATTAGAGTAGTATAGCATGTTACTGCTTTCTGTTAATCCTATTCTGATGCATAGCCTGTCATTGCTGCTACAGTCATTGATACCTTACCCGCAATCCTAAATGCTTAGTATAGGATGCTAGTGTTCCATCAGTGACCCTACACTCTTGTCCGTCTGCCATGCTATACTACTGGGCTGTGATCACTTCGGGAGGTGATCACGGGCATATACTTTATACTTTACACTGTTACATTACTGGTGATACTGTTTGGAGATGGGGGCTGAAGGGGCAGGTGGCTCCATCCAGGTAGTGGTGGGCCTGAGTTCCCGACGGCCCCCGACTGTTACTTTGTGGCGGAGCGACAGGGCAGGTTGAGACCACCTAGGAGACAGGTGGGCCTGGCCCTGTTCGGCATTCGCGGATACTAAACACGCTTAACGAGATCTTGGTATTTGATCTGAGTCTGGCTACGAGCCTATACGCACTAACCATCTACGTGGGAGTAGTTATGGGTATCCCGACGTCGTGGTATCAGCCGAAGCACTTCAGACGTCAGCGACGGAGCGGCGCGCGCCGAATTGGACTGGAACGCCACTAGGCTAGGTCTGCTTTCGGCCGCGTACGCAACGTGCAGGTGTGCTATGGGCGATGGGCCCAGACCCCTGTGCGCTTAGGTTTAGACCGGCGTGCTGGCCTCTCTGTTGAGCCTAGGTGGGGCTGCGACGTGTTGATCTTCCGAGGCCGGGCATGACCCAGGAAAGTGTGTCCGGCCAAATGGGATCGAGCGTGTTGGGCTATGTGGTGCAACCCTGCAGGGAAGTTAATCTATTCGAATAGCCGTGATCTTCGGTAACAGGACGACTTGGAGTTGTACCTTGACCTTATGACAACTAGAACCGGATACTTAATAAAACACACCCTTCCAAGTTCCACAGACAACCCGGTGATCGCTTTTCCGCAGGGCGACGAGGAGAGGATCGCCGGGTAGGATTATGCTATGCGATGCTACTGGAGATGCTGCTTGGAGATGCTACTTGGAGATGCTACTTGGAGGACTACAATCTACTCTCTTCTATATGCTGCAAGACGGAGGCTACCAGAAGCGTAGTCTTCGACAGGATTAGCTATCCCCCTCTTATTCTGGCATTCTGCAGTTCAGTCCACCGATATGGCCTCCTTACACATATACCCATGCATATGTAGTGTAGCTCCTTGCTTGCGAGTACTTTGGATGAGTACTCACGGTTGCTTTTCTCCCTCTTTTCCCCTTTCCCTTCTACCTGGTTGTCGCAACCAGATGCTGGAGTCTAGGAGCCAGACGCCACCGTCGACGACGACCCCTACTACACCGGAGGTGCCTACTACTACGTGCTGCCCGCTGATGACGACCAGGAGTGACCTAGGAGGATCCCAGGCAGGAGGCCTGCTCCTCTTTCGATCTGTATCCCAGTTTGTGCTAGCCATCTTATGGCACCCTGTTTAACTTATGTCTGTACTCAGATATTGTTGCTTCCGCTGACTCGTCTATGATCGAGCACTTGTATTCGAGCCCTCAAGGCCCCTGGCTTGTATTGTGATGCTTGTATGACTTATTTTATTTGTAGAGTTGTGTTGTGATATCTTCCCGTGAGTCCCTGATCTTGATCGTACACATTTGCGTGCATGATTAGTGTACGATTAAATCGAGGGCGTCACAAGTTGGTATCAGAGCCGACTGCCTGTAGGAATCCCCCTTCCACACTCCTTGGCCGAAGTCGAGTCTAGACATTGCAAAACTTTTACTAACTTGGCTGTGTGCCTTACGGGCCCACGTCACCATCGGGTGGTACTAGGATCTTTTACTCCTCGACCTTTACTCTGGGACACTGATCTCTCTTCTATTCGGGTTAAACGATTTTTACTAAAATCTGACTTTAGGTTCTCGAAAATACTTTCTCCCGGAGAGCCCCTTCAGTCCAGGTGATCGCCGGCTACACCAGAAGATTTCGAAGTTACTCGCCGAAACTCTTTTGAGACTTTGTGCCCGTTGCCTTTGCAATTCCCTACCATCGAAATATCCCTATGGATAAATACATACACTTGACGTTCTTACTTTTATTCTCAGTTGATCTTGTTATTACAAGATACCCCGAAGTTTTCTCTATTGATCCGAGAATACTTTGTGCCTACTGCCTAGCAGTTCCTTACTACATGAATACCCCCTCAAATAAATACTCGCACTTGTCGAGTATCCGCTCATCCCCTGTTGTTCATGTGTTACACAAAATTCTTCAAAATACTATTCGATCTTCCGAGAATCCTCTGGAGCCTTTGGCTCTTGAAATTCTTGCTTGGTTGCATTATGGTTAATCCCATAAGTCTCGTAGTCATATTGACATTCCTTGTCATTATCATTTTGAGTCTGTTGACTCAATATGTTTGCGAATACCCGCAATCATCATTGATCCTTATAAATTACCTTTCCGGCTGAGCTGCCATTCTTTTAACTGGAATTGGTTCTCGACCAATCCAAGTGTCGTTGATTGTACCCTAAGGCTATTCAACTTATCCATCCCTAATCAGAGCATTGCTTCTGACCCCTTGATTTGGGAATCGTAATTCATTTGCATTTGACAATTGAGTTAGTCAGTTGTTTCTATATTTTGATCTCCTTGCATCCTTCTTCCTCTAGATGAGAACTGATGCTCACGTCAGATCCCTTGTGGATCACCAGATCCTTTGTTGGATTTTATCTGGCAACGCCTTTCATATTCAATAACCTTGTGAGCCTTTTCCTCTGATACATAAGGCCTTTGGTAAATTGTATCCTCTGCTTTCTCAATCATGCTCTGCCTTCGAACTTGAGTTAATTATTCCTAAAAATTCTGGTATAGGATTCTAAGATGCCCCGATGGGTTGAACCTATGCCTTCCTTAATATGTGTGAACTCGAAAGTTTTCACGAGTCGTACTCTTCTGGTATTTTGCCAGATAAAATTTCAAAACTACAACTTCATTGAGCGTGAGAAGTGAATGAAAGGTTATGCATTGGAGAAGTGGGAGTCGACCTTGAACTTTGTGTTCATGCCCATGGACCCGATGTACATCTTCTCATCGAAGCTTCTTTTAAAATTAATTATTCCCTTGATATAAGTTCATCTTATATCTGGGGTATGGCCTTTTACAATCGTGGTTCCGACCATGTTCTCCTTTAAATACCATTTTTGATGCAAGTGTAAGCACTTGTCTTCTGTGGATCAATACCCCGGTACAACCTCTACTTTGATCTGTCGTCGAGTATTACCCCATGGTATCTCGAGATTATCTTGGAACTGCATAACTTCCTATGAGTTCTTAATCAAGTACTACATACTCACTGATTACAATTTTTCATGGGCTCTGAGTTATTAAACACTCAAAGACACCGATAACTGAACCGAGTCTGCTCTACGGTTCAACAACTCTTCAGTAAGCTTCTATAAGTACGAGTTTGTACCCGATCACGCCATTCCTAGCCTGTTTGGCTATATCATTGTCGTGATGATTTTAACTGTGCTACCAGGTCCTTCTTCTCGGAGCACAATTTTCGACGATGAATTAAGCTTACGTCGATTTTCCTCGTCATTCCCTTTCACCTTAAACAACAAGCTTGAGTTCGAGTTTATGCCATAACCGTGGTTCCATTAACCTCTTGCTTCATCATTACTTTGACTTGATGTCGTCGCTGATTGATCACATCGGCATGGAAACTCTCGACACTTGTGTCGTGATCATCATCAACCTTATGAGCTCTTCCAGGAATTCAGTTGAATTCATGATGGGTAATACCATCCTTGCCCCTCGATGATTCCTGTTCTCATCGACCACTTTATTGCCTTCCGTTCAACACAACTTGTTCGTGTTTGGTGTAAACCTTGAGATCACTGCTAACCAGCAGTCGATCTTCCTTACCTCGGTAGTATTACCATCTCTTTTTGTCAAGAATGTGGTGAGAATTTCACCACCTCTTAATAATTCTTCATAACATAATA
>NW_021202792.1:36702-52850 GCF_002162155.2 Triticum dicoccoides
CTTACCCCGCGTCCGGCGAGTGGATCTGGCCGCCGGCGCCGGTGTGCCCCGTGCTGCCCAGCGCCCTCTCGGGCTCGAGCCCATTCGGGCGCCCGCGGCCACGCCCGCTAGCGCCCCGCCCGGTTGGCCCCCTGTGCCTATGACAGGAGGGCCCTACACCACAGGAATGATTAAATAAATAAATAAATAAATAAATAAATAAATTAATAATTAATTAATTAAGTAATTACTTAAGTTAATTAATTCGGGTTAATTAATTCAATTAACTAATCAAGTTATAGTTAAGTTAACCTAATCCTAATTAACTTAATTAGAGGATGACAGGTGGGTCCCCCTGGACCCACATGTCAGGTTGACTTGGTCAACAGTCAACGTTGACTGCTGATGTCAGCATGACATCATGCTGATGTCATTAATCTGTTTTCGAATTAATTTAAATATTTAATTAAATTCTAGAAATTAATAAATACTTTAGAAAATCATATCTTTTAATCCGTAACTCGGATTAAAATAATTTCAACATGAAAGTTGCTTAGAACGACGAGACGAATCCGGATACGCAGTCCGTTCGTCCACCACACCCCCCTAACCTATCGAACCCGCAACTTTCCCCCTCCGGCTCCTCTGCCCGAAAACACGAAACACCGGGAATACTTTCCCGGATGATTCCCCCTTGACCAGTACCACCTTATACCACGTTAGGGCACGCCTAGCATCGCTTCTTGACATGTCATGCATCGATATGCATCTGTTTACTTGGTATTCATTGTTTCTTCCCCCTCTTCTCTCCGGTAGACTACGAGACCGACGCTGCTGCTGCCCAATTCGACTACGGAGTTGACGACCCCTCTCTCTTGCCAGAGCAACCAGGCAAGCCCCCCCTTTGATCACCAGATATCGCCTACTCTTCTCTATACTGCTTGCATTAGAGTAGTGTAGCATGTTACTGCTTTCTGTTAATCCTATTCTGATGCATATCCTGTCATTGCTGCTACAGTCATTGATACCTTACCCGCAATCCTAAATGCTTAGTATAGGATGCTAGTGTTCCATCAGTGACCCTACACTCTTGTCCGTCTGCCATGCTATACTACTGGGCTGTGATCACTTCGGGAGGTGATCACGGGCATATACTTTATACTTTACACTGTTACATTACTGGTGATACTGTTTGGAGATGGGGGCTGAAGGGGCAGGTGGCTCCATCCAGGTAGTGGTGGGCCTGAGTTCCCGACGGCCCCCGACTGTTACTTTGTGGCGGAGCGACAGGGCAGGTTGAGACCACCTAGGAGACAGGTGGGCCTGGCCCTGTTCGGCGTTCGCGGATACTAAACACGCTTAACGAGATCTTGGTATTTGATCTGAGTCTGGCTACGAGCCTATACGCACTAACCATCTACGTGGGAGTAGTTATGGGTATCCCGACGTCGTGGTATCAGCCGAAGCACTTCAGACGTCAGCGACGGAGCGGCGCGCGCCGAATTGGACTGGAACGCCACTAGGCTAGGTCTGCTTTCGGCCGCGTACGCAACGTGCAGGTGTGCTATGGGCGATGGGCCCAGACCCCTGTGCGCTTAGGTTTAGACCGGCGTGCTGGCCTCTCTGTTGAGCCTAGGTGGGGCTGCGACGTGTTGATCTTCCGAGGCCGGGCATGACCCAGGAAAGTGTGTCCGGCCAAATGGGATCGAGCGTGTTGGGCTATGTGGTGCACCCCTGCAGGGAAGTTAATCTATTCGAATAGCCGTGATCTTCGGTAACAGGACGACTTGGAGTTGTACCTTGACCTTATGACAACTAGAACCGGATACTTAATAAAACACACCCTTCCAAGTTCCACAGACAACCCGGTGATCGCTTTTCCGCAGGGCGACGAGGAGAGGATCGCCGAGTAGGATTATGCTATGCGATGCTACTGGAGATGCTGCTTGGAGATGCTACTTGGAGGACTACAATTTACTCTCTTCTATATGCTGCAAGACGGAGGCTACCAGAAGCGTAGTCTTCGACAGGATTAGCTATCCCCCTCTTATTCTGGCATTCTGCAGTTCAGTCCACCGATATGGCCTCCTTACACATATACCCATGCATATGTAGTGTAGCTCCTTGCTTGCGAGTACTTTGGATGAGTACTCACGGTTGCTTTTCTCCCTCTTTTCCCCTTTCCCTTCTACCTGGTTGTCGCAACCAGATGCTGGAGTCCAGGAGCCAGACGCCACCGTCGACGACGACCCCTACTACACCGGAGGTGCCTACTACTACGTGCTGCCCGCTGATGACGACCAGGAGTGACCTAGGAGGATCCCAGGCAGGAGGCCTGCTCCTCTTTCGATCTGTATCCCAGTTTGTGCTAGCCATCTTATGGCACCCTGTTTAACTTATGTCTGTACTCAGATATTGTTGCTTCCGCTGACTCGTCTATGATCGAGCACTTGTATTCGAGCCCTCGAGGCCCCTGGCTTGTATTATGATGCTTGTATGACTTATTTTATTTGTAGAGTTGTGTTGTGATATCTTCCCGTGAGTCCCTGATCTTGATCGTACACATTTGCGTGCATGATTAGTGTACGATTAAATCGGGGGCGTCACACTTATGCGTCATACTCCATGACCTTTCATGAGTTTACTAGAGAGAACCCTACTCTCATAGATTGCGACGTTTGACAATCAGACTCATATAGGTGTGTTCTTCAAAAGATGTTCTGCAGGACAACATCTCTGCTTCAAAGAGCCACTTAGAACACATTAAGATATACATCAACCTGCCATGCAGATTAGGAGAGTATTGCATCTTCATGGAGTGGTATTTTTAAAAATAAGGATACTCTCCTCCCAGTTGACCAACAGCTTGTCTTCCATATCTAATTCACGGGATCTCCGATCACAAAGAATAGGTTACCACTGTGAACAACTCATATTGTGGGTCTCATACCCATCTCCCTCGATGCATTATCTATCACATTACGTGATAGACCCTTAGTGAAAGGATCTGCCAGATTTTTAGACGTTTGGATATAATCCAATGCAATAACTCCGGAGTTTCTCATTTTCCTGACAGACTTCAACCTTCTCTGAACGTGTCTTGATGACTTCATGTTATCCTTAGAGCTGTTCATTTTCGTGATCACAGTTTGATTGTCACAGTTCATAAGGATACCCAGTACAAGTTTCTCAACAACCGGCAAGTCATTCAAGAGTCGGCGAAGCCAATCTGCTTCGACCGTAGCTGTATCTAGTGCTGTGAGTTCTGCTTCCATAGTTGACCTCGTTAAGATGGTCTGCTTGCAAGACTTCCAAGAAACAGCGCCACCTCCATGAGTGAACACATATCCGCTCGTGGCCTTTATCTCATCAGCATCTGAGATCCAGTTTGAGTCACTATACCCTTCAAGCACCTTTGGGTGCCCAGTGTAGTGAATTCCATAGTTTACAGTGCCTTTCAAATAACGCAAAACTCTTTCTAGAGCTTTCCAATGCACATCTCCCGGTTTTGAGACAAACCGGCTCAGCTTGCTAACAGCAAAGGAGATGTCAGGTCTTGTAGCACTGGCTAAGTACATAAGCGAGCCAATAATCTGAGAATACTTCAATTGATCTCTAGCAATTCTTCAATTCTTTCGAAGCAGCACGCTAGCATCATATGGTGTTGGAGAGGGCTTGCAGTCACTATAGCCAAAGCGACTCAAGATCTTTTCCACATAGTGAGATTGAAGCAATGTAATCCCACCATCATCATCTCTCAACAACTTGATGTTCAGAATGACATCAACCACTCCTAAATCTTTCATCTCAAAACAGCGAGATAGAAAGTCCTTGACCTCCTTAATAACATTCAGATTTGTTCCAAAAATCAGTATGTCATCAACATATAAGCAAAGCATAACTCCCTCGCCCCCAGCATGGCGATAGTACACACATTTGTCAGCTTCGTTCACAACAAAGTCTGCAGCTGTTAAAGTTCTTTCGAACTTCTCATGCCACTGTTTGGGTGCTTGCTTGAGTCCGTAGAAAGACTTCAGCAATTCGCACACTTTCCCTTCTTGACCATCTATTACAAACCCATCTGGTTGTTCCATATAAATTTCCTCATCCAACTCTCCATTCAGGAAAGCAGTCTTAACATCCATTTGATGAACGAGAAGACCATGTGAGGCAGCTAGTGAAAGTAGAACTCGAATAGTGGTCAGTCGAGCCACATGTGAGTAAGTATCAAAGAAATCTTCACCTTCCTTTTGGGTATAACCCTTAGCCACGAGCCGAGCCTTGTACTTTTCAATAGTACCATCAGGCCTAAGCTTCTTCTTGAATACCCATTTGCATCCTATAGGTTTGCACCCATAAGGACGATCAGTTATCTCCCAAGTTTCATTCGCCAAGATGGAATCCATCTCGCTACGAACTGCTTCCTTCCAGTAGTCAGCATCTTCAGATGCATAAGCCTCTGAAATAGAACTGGGAGTGTCATCTATGAGATACACAAGAAAATCATCACCAAAGGACTTTGCAGTCCTCTGTCTCTTGCTCATAATAGGAACTTCATTGTTCTCCTCCACGGGATTTTCAAAGTGTTCCATCGAAATGGCAGGTTTGGTAATTGTAACTGGTTCCTGACTCGATGAACTAGGCATCTCCTGATTAGATGAGGTAGCCATATCCTTCATGGGAAAGATATCTTCAAAGAAAGTCGCATCATTCGACTCCATGATCGTACCGACATGCATGTCAGGTACCTCAGATTTTACAACCAAGAATCTATAGCCAATGCTATGAAAAGCATATCCCAAGAAAACACAATCCACAGTCTTTGGTCCAAGTTTCCGCTTCTTTGGAATTGGAACATTGACTTTCGCCAAACAACCCCATGTTCGCAGATAAGAGAGTTTTAACCTTTTCTTCTCCCATTCCTCGAATGGAGTTATCTCTTTGTTCTTTGTGGGAACTCGATTTAGGACATGACATGCTGTCAATATCGCCTCCCCCCACCATGCCTTGGAGAGACCCGATGTGTCTAACATGGCGTTAACCAAATCAGTTAGAGTACGGTTCTTTCTTTCAGCCACCCCATTTGACTGAGGTGAGTAGGGAGGCGTCCTCTCATGGATTATACCATGTTCCACACAAAAAGCATCAAATTCATTGGAAAAATACTCTCCACCACGGTCGGACCTAAGCCTCTTGATTTTCCGATCAAGTTGGTTTTCCACTTCAGCTTTATAGATCTTGAAAAAGTTCAAAGCCTCATCCTTAGATTTCAGAAGATACACACAACAGTATCTAGTGGAGTCGTCAATTAACGTCATGAAATATTTCTTTCCACCTTTTGTCAAAACACCATTCATTTCACATAGATCTGAATGTATAAGTTCTAGTGGTGCAAGATTTCTCGTCTCCACAGTCACATGAGACTTACGAGGTTGCTTAGCTTGCACACACACTTGACACATAGATCCCTTAACGGTGGTGAGACTAGGGATTAAGTTCAACTTCGCTAGTCGCGACATGCAACCAAAGTTAACATGACAAAGTCGTGAATGCCACACATTTGATTCACTATTGTTGCAAATATGATTAACAACTTTATTGCAAACGTCTGATAAGGATAAACGAAACAGGCCTCCTGACTCATAGCCTTTACCAACAAAGGTTCCATACTTGGATATTACAAATTTATTTGACTCGAAGACAAGCTTATAGCCATCTCTACACAGAAGAGATCCGCTAACAAGATTTTTATTGACGGAGGGGACATAATGCATGTTCTTCAGCTGCACGATCTTCCCCGAAGTAAACTTCAGATCGACCGTGCCAACACCACGAACAGAAGCACTTGAACCGTTGCCCATCAGCACGGTTGAAGTCCCTGCGGTCTGATAAGACGAAAACATGGAAATATCACCGCATACATGCACATTAGCACCCGTGTCAATCAACCAATCAGAAGAATGACATACTGAAAGAATAGTGGGAAATATACCATACCCAACATCCTTCATGTCGGTGTCCCCGATGACAACATTAGCGGTCTTGCCGCCTTTCCCAGGATGACGCTTGTCATAGCGATTGGGGCAACTAGGAGCCCAATGATCAGGATCTCCACACACGTGACAAGCACCTTTCTTCTTGTCATTCTTCTTCTTGAAGTTCGTGTGCTGCACAGCCTTGTTCTTCCCATCAAACTTTCCTTTACCATCAAACTTGCCCTTGTTCTTGAACTTGTGGGACTGGAAGTTTTTCTTTTGTACCAGATTGGCACTAGATCCTCCCTCAATACCTCGAGCACGTGTGTCCTTTGCTCTCCCCTTTTCTTCCACATCAAGAGTACCAATGAGATCCGGAACGGAAAACTCCTGTCTCTTATGTTTCAGTAAGGTAGCAAAGTTCCTCCATGAAGGAGGAAGCTTAGTGATGATACCCCCGGCAACAAACTTGTCCGGTAGCATGCAGTTGAAGTGCTCAAGTTCTCTAGCAAATGACTGTATCTCGTGAGCCTGCTCAACCACGGAGCGCTCTTCAGTCATCCTGTAATCATAGAATTGCTCCATGATGTACAGCTCAGTGCCGGCATCAGAGACCCCAAACTTGGCCTCGAGTGCGTCCCACATATCTTTTCCATTGTCAATTGACGCATAAGCATCAACTATGTTCTCACCAAGAACACTCAAAAGAGCAGCCTTAAACAAGGTATCCATTTTCTGAAAAGCTTGTGCCTGTTGGGCATCTTGCTCTCCTTCAGGTTTGCCAAGAGTGGCGTCATAGCAGCTCATGGTCTGAAACCATAAGACTGCTCTCACGCGCCACCTTTTATAGTGGATACCCTCAAACATAGGAGGTTTCATGGAAGCAGCAAAACCACTCGGGGTAAATTGCCTATAATAAGGTTTTTGGATTGTTGGATATATGAGCAATTTACCGAATGATTTTATTAACATAAATAGTAGATAAAACATGGCTAGAATAGCAAGTATAAAGCAAGTCATGCAATCTGACAGAGAGAAGGTAAACATCGTCTGCATATATGAACTTGAGGTGAACACATCTAGAACAGTCACTAGATGAAGTTGCTTATACGACATAGAACCTAACATACGTAGGACAGAAACTAGAGCCAAGAACTGTAGTAGGACTTCTAACAGAAAGGAGAAAAACACGTACGGCACAGCAACAGCAGGAGCGCTGGACTTGGGGTCGGTGTCCTCGCTTGCCATGTCGTCGAGGAGGTCGTGGACGTCGGGGAAGTAGTCGTCGGCGACCGGATCGTCCGTGATGAAGCAGCCAGTAGTCGCGCAGAGCGCTCCCCAAAAACCTTATCACCCTTCTCCCGTACAGGACTCAAAGAGTGCGGTTTCGGAGGCCTACTGTTCCGACCTGGGGTGCACGCCGCAAGCCGGGATGGAGAAGATCGTAGCAGCAGCGCAGTGCTCGCGGCGCGGCGCGGCGGGCGGCGGAGGAGGAGCGCGCGTGGATGTCCCTCTTGTTCTCATGCTCATACAAGTGGGGAAGCAGCCTCCCTTATAAGGAGGTCCAACTCCCTCTAAACTAGCAATGTGGGACTAAACTTTAGTAGTATCCCTTGCTTTGCACAAAAGGGCTAAGTGGGTCTCTAGGATTTATTAGGAATTTCTGAAATAGTTATTGGGCTGCCCCAATATAGACTAAATTCCAGCACTCGCATCATCCCAAGGGCTTAATTATTGGATACTCGATCAGGACGACATGATAATAAGAAACCACCTCCTAGTCCTCTTAATTTCGTCGCATCATGTGTTTTTTTGTCTATGTTTCAGTATACTGTAGCGTTTCAGCCTGTGTTTGGCAACAGTCTGAAACTCGTCAGGTTAGATTTGGTCAATTCTGTTTGGGTAAGTTATTACTTGTCCTAGTCGTTGCCTGTAACGCTAGGACCGAGTCCATTGGCTCCACGTTCTGCCGGATCATGGGGATCGAGCACATTTGCTTGTAATAATAAATAAAAGAATAAAAGGGGAGAAAGAAACCAGAAAAGCTGTGACGATTTAAGCAGCACCAAAACCCTTGTGTTAATCTCTGAATTCCCATTCTTGTTCGTCTTCCACCTCACGCGAGTTAAGAGAGATCATGTCAAATACTGTACGTATTAGTGTAGTGCATGGCACATCACTGTGATATAAGCACGATGCAGATGTATCTGATCTAGAGGAGCAGTGTGCAGTACCATCCATGTTAAGTTTGCGGGTCACTTGGGAGCTCTTGATCCCTGACAGAACTTTTAATCCCGTTAAGTTTGAGGGCCACAAGCGGCAAGCTGACGAGCGGCCGCGGGCGAAATGCATATCACCTGATAAATCGTAAAGCGCCTAAGGTTCAAGCGGCTCGATCCCAACTTCATGCTGCCATCCATGTTGGGGGAAAAATATCTCTTGCCGTGTCCTCTTCCACCGCTGTTTGCATGGCCACACATCGCATTACACGCACGCATCGCCTTTCGTCAACCGAGTTCGAGTTATAAAACATGTATTGCGGATGACTAAAAAAAAAACTCTACGGCGGCCGCCTTGCTCGTTCCAGTGGCTTCCGCGTCGTCGTCATCCACCGAGTGGAAAGACAGTACCTCCAGCCACCGCGTTTGAGGATGGTGCCGGCGTCAAAGGACGATGTTTCTTCGAGATTCCAACCTCTGGACCTGCTTCGCCGACCCTGCCTCCCTGACTGCTTTGATGGCCTCTCGATCTTGCCTGCCCTTAAAAAGCTATAAGTTCCCAAGTAATAAATCATAGGTGTGATGACATAATGATAAGATATGACACGGGATGGATGATTTAATTACGCACAAGCCTTGCACAATTAGTGAATCGCATTAATGAGAAAATTGTTAGTCACCCATACTTTACATTTAGTTTAGAATTGGTAAAAATGTGCATCTTCTGTTGGTGTTTGTGGACACAAGATATAAGGTAGCGAAAGAGTAAATCCTGCGATATCTCCGTTCATATGCATGCACACCATGATGCATAAATTTAACATATTTATCATTCTAGAAATCAAGATCAACAAGACTCCTTTCAAACATGACTTTCTGATATATGCTACCCTAGTCCAGGATGAATTGTTTTATCCTAACCAGCAAAAAAAGAGAACTGATTTATCCTATACAAGTTGTTTTCCCCTCTGACTATGATGAGAAAAAGCAATGGACTGTTTATATATCTAAATACTTGTCTGGTCTATGATGTGAACTTTTAAACTTTTTTTGCCGCCGCAACTAATATGCTCATTTGCTTCTGAGTTCTGACCATAGTGAACCATACAGAACCGGAAACAAGTCGAAGGTGCCATCTGAGAATTACAATCTCAAATTTAAATAGACAAGACGATAGTTTAAGAAAACAGTATTTTGTTTTACATACCCTGAGTATTTGCGGAAAATGCGAACAAAGGCTGTCCTGCATGCAGGCCAAAATCTCGGCCATTGAACCGCCATGGGGATCCGGGCTGCCAGAGTTAAGTCACGTATTGGATTTATGTTTGGCCCGTATTGAATCAGGAAGGCCCCACACACAAGCAAAAGCATCTAGGCCTCCGACGTCCACCTTACATGTATGAGACCTGTACATCACATGTGCATGCATGCCGTGGAGCAATGTTGGCCAACGGAGACCACCACTTGGTCAAGTGCAGACGTGGAGCATTGGCGGCCAGCAAACACGCAAGTTCATTCACAGTTAGCCTAGAGATAGTGCGGCCAAAGGTACGAAAACATATACTTGCATCAAACAATATCTTCCCCTAATCTCTACCTGATAATAATAATAATAATAATAATAATAATAATAATAATAATAATAATAATAATAATAATAATAATAATAATAATAATAATAATAATAATGCAAACCAACCTGTGGTTGGATGGTTAGAGCGATGGTGGTATAGGGGTGAGTGTATGCGCGTATGTATGAGCGCTTGTCTGAACTATGTTCAAAAAAATATATAATTTATAATCTTTCCCTAATTTTTAATAATAAAGCAATTAGTGCTTCTGGTCGTACGTCATATAATTTACTCTATAAGTTGACAAAAATTATCCATCAATGCCACCCATAAGTAAAAAAAATGATTTGTTTTTTTCAAAGTCTCGGCCGCTCTAAGTTGTTTTATACATACGTATAAGATACCGAACAAATTTCACAAACATGCAAGTAGTGCACTGGCTGGAGCCGGTCACTTCCACTGCGTTCCTGGTCCTGTCAAGGGCGTGAGGCCCCTGTTTATTTTTTTTTCATTTAGTCTTTTCTCTTCTCTTTTCTTTTCTCATTTTTATTGTTTTTTCTTCTTTAAATTAATTCAAGATTTACAAATTTCAAAATGTTACAAATTTTGAAAAACATGTTGGCACATTATAAAATGTTTGTGAATTCAAAAATGTGTGGGAAAGCATAAAAGTTCCACAGTTTCAAAAAATATTATTGATTTTATAAAACTGTTCACAAATTATTAAAAATACAATTTGGAAAAAATGTTGGGAAATAAAACCATGTTCATGAATTTGAAAAAATAATCACATATTCAAAACATATTCGGGAATCTGACAAAAATGTAATTTTAGAAAATATTCAAAAAAAACTCAAAAAAGCGAGTTTGTGGTTGAGAGACGATGATGGTGGGATTACATTGCTTCAATCTCACTATGTGAAAAAGATCTTGAGTCGCTTTGGCTATAGTGACTGCAAGCCCCCTCCAACACCATATGATGCTAGTGTGTTGCTTCGAAAGAATCGAAGAATTGGTAGAGACCAATTGAAGTATTCTCAGATTATTGGCTCGCTTATGTACTTAGCCAGTGCTACAAGACCTGACATCTCTTTTGTTGTTAGCAAACTGAGTCGGTTTGTTTCAAAACCAGGAGATGTGCATTGGAAAGCTCTAGAAAGAGTTTTGCGTTATTTGAAAGGCACTGCAAAGTATGGAATTCACTACACCGGGCATCCAAAGGTGCTTGAAGGATATAGTGACTCATATTGGATCTCAGATGCTGATGAGATAAAGGCCATGAGCGGTTATGTATTCACTCATGGAGGTGGCGCTGTTTCTTGGAAGTCTTGTAAGCAGACCATCTTAACGAGGTCAACAATGGAAGCAGAACTCATAGCACTAGATACAGCTACGGTTGAAGCAGATTGGCTTCGCCGGCTCTTGAATGACTTGCCGGTTGTTAAGACCTGTACCGGGTGTCCTTATGAACTGCGACAATCCAACTGTGATCACGAAAGTGAGCAGCTCAAAGGATAACATGAAGTCATCAAGACACGTTCAGAGAAGGTTAAAGTCTGTCAGGAAAATGAAAAACTCCGGAGTTATTGCGTTGGATTATATTCAAACATCTAAAAATCTGGCAGATCCTTTTACCAAGGGTCTATCACGTAATGTGATAGATAATGCATCGAGGGAGATGGGTATGAGACCCACAATATGAGTTGTTCACAGTGGTAACCTATTCTTTGTGATCGGAGATCCCGTGAATTAGATGTGGAAGACAAGCTGTTGGTCAACTGAGAGGAGAGTATCCTTACTATTCAGAATACCACTCCATGAAGATGCAATACTCTCCTAATCTGCATGGCAGGTTGATGTATATCTTAATGTGTTCTAAGTGGATTATTTAAGCAGAGATGTTATCCTGCAGAACATCTTTTGAAGAACACACCTATATGAGTCTGATTGTCAAACGTCGCAATCTATGAGAGTAGGGTTCTCTCTAGTAAACTCATGAAAGGTCATGGAGTATGACGCATAAGCTCCACCCGCGGGGAAGATCCACGGTAGCCACGTATCGGTCAAGGCTTTATGTGAAGCTAGATTCGCAGAAAACTTGCAGTTCAAGGCCCAATCCACTGTTCAAGTTGCTTACTAGTGTAGCATAGAGTTCTAGGTGGAAGTTCAACTTAACAGTCTCCACTGCAGTACCGGTATATAAAACAGTCGTTTTGGAACCAAAGGCAAATTTCTGCATGCCTCTGGGATCTGCTGGGGGATTGCTGGAATTTAGTCTATTTTGGGCAGCCCAATAACTATTTCAGAAATTCCTAATAAATCCTAGAGGCCCACTTAGCCCATTTGTGCAAGGCAAGGGATACTACTAAAGTTTAGTCCCACATTGCTAGTTTAGTGGGAGTTGGACCTCCTTATAAGGGAGGTTCTTTCCCCACTTGTACGAGCATGAGAACAAGAAGGATATCCACGCGCGCTCCTCATCCGCCGCCCGCCTCGCCACGCCTCGTCACGACGCGCCGCGGGTTGCGGGAATGAGCCGAGCCTTCATCTCCCTTCGTTGCTTCGCGTCCTTCTCCTGTGCCTATATAAGAGAGGCCGCTCCTCTCCAGAGAGACACAACAGAAGCTCCTCTTCCTCTCGCCACAAAGTTCCGACCACTGCGCTGCTGCTACGTTCTTCCCCATCCCGTCTTGCGGCGTGCACCGTAGGTCGGGACAGTAGGCCTCCGAAACCGCATCTTTTGAGTCATGTACGGGAGAAGGGCGATAAGGTTTTTGGGGAGCGCTCAACACGACTACTGGCTGCTTCATCACGGACGATCCGGTCGGCGACGACTACTTCCCCGACGACGACTTCTTCCCCGACGTCCACGACCTCCTCGACGACATGGCAGGCGATGACACCGACCCCAAGTCCAGTGCTTCTGCTACTGCTGTCCCGTACGTGTTCTTGCCTTTCCTGTTAAAGGTTCTGCCGCAGTTCCTTGTTCTAGTCCTTGTCCTACACATGATAGGTTCTACTTCATATATGCTACTTGCTGTACTGTCTGCTTTAGATATGATAGGCTACGGTTCATATATGCAGAAGCTATTTACCTTCTCTTTGTCAAAACGCATGACTTGTTTTATCTCTACTATATTAGTCATGCTTTATCTAGTATTTCTGTTAATAAAATCATTTGGTAAATTGCTCATATTTCCAACAATCCAAAAACCTTATTATAGGCAATTTACCCCAAGTGGTTTTGCTGCTTCCATGAGACCTCCTATGTTTGAGGGTATCCACTATAAGAGGTGGCGCGTGAGAGCAGTCTTATGGTTTCAAACCATGAGTTGCTATGACGCCACTCTCGGCAAACCTGAAGGAGAGCTTGATGCTCAACAGGCACAAGCTTTTCAGAAAATGGATACTCTGTTTAAGGCTGCTCTCTTGAGTGTTCTTGGTGAGAACATAGTTGATGCTTATGCGTTAATTGATAATGGAAAAGATATGTGGGATGCAATCGAGGCCAAGTTTGGGGTCTCGGATGCTGGCACTGAGCTGTACATCATGGAGCAATTCTATGATTACAGGATGACTGAAGAGCGCTTCGTGGTTGAGCAAGCTTATGAGATACAGTCATTTGCTAGAGAACTTGAGCACTTCAGTTGTATGCTACCGGACAATTTTGTTGCCGGAGGTATCATCACTAAGCTTCCCCTTCATGGGGGAACTTTGCTACCTTGCTGAAGCATAACAGGCAGGAGTTTTCTGTCCCGGATCTCATTGGCACTCTTGATGTGGAAGAAAAGGCGAGAGCAAAGGACACAAGTGCTTGAGGTATTGAGGGAGGATCTAGTGCCAATGTGGTACAGAAGCAGAACTTCCAGCCCCACAAGTTCAAGAACAAGGGAAAGTTTGATGGAAAAGAAAAGTTTGATGGGAAGAACAAGGCTGTGCAACACACGAACTTCAAGAAGAAGAATGGCAAGAAGAAAGGTGCTTGTCATGTGTGTGGGGATCCTGATCATTGGGCTCCTAGTTGCCCTAATCGCTATGACAAGCGTCATCCTGGGAAAGGCGGCAAGACCGCTAATGTTGTCATTGGAGACACTGACATGAAGGATGTTGGGTATGGTATATTTCCCACTATTCTTTCAGTATGTCATTCTCCTGACTGGTTGATTGACACGGGTGCTAATGTGCATGTATGCGTTGATATTTCCATGTTTTCGTCTTATCAGACCGCAGGGACTTCAACCATGTTGATGGGCAACAGTTCAAGTGCTTCTGTTCTGGTGTTGGCACGGTCGATCTGAAGTTTACTTCGATGAAGATCATGCGGCTGAAGAACGTGCATTATGTCCCCTCCATCAATAAAAATCTTGTTAGCGGATCTCTTCTGTGTAGAGATGGCTACAAGCTTGTCTTTGAGTCGAATAAATTTGTAATATCCAAGTATGGAACCTTTGTTGGTAAAGGCTATGAGTCAGGAGGCTTGTTTCGTTTATCCTTATCAGACGTTTGCAATAAAGTTGTTAATCATATTTGCAACAATAGTGAATCCAATGTGTGGCATTCACGTCTTTGTCATGTTAGCTTTGGTTGCATGTCGCGACTAGCGAAGTTGAACTTAATCCCTAGTTTCACCACCATCAAGGGATCTAAGTGTCAAGTGTGTGTGCAAGCTAAGCAACCTCGTAAGTCTCACACAACTACGGAAATAAGAAATCTTGCACCACTAGAGCTCATACATTCAGATCTATGTGAAATGAATGGTGTATTGACAAAAGGTGGAAAGAAATATTTCATGACGTTAATCGATGACTCCACTAGATACTGCCGTGTGTATCTTCTGAAATCTAAGGATGAGGCTTTGAACCTTTTCAAGATCTATAAAGCTGAAGTGGAAAACCAACTTGATCGGAAAATCAAGAGGCTTAGGTCCGACCGTGATGGAGAGTATTTTTCCAATGAGTTTGATGCTTTTTGTGCGGAACATGGTATAATCCATGAGAGGACGCCTCCCTACTCACCTCAGTCAAATGGGGTGGCCGAAAGAAATAACCGTACTCTAACTGATTTGGTTAACGCCATGTTAGACATATCGGGTCTCTCCAAGGCATGGTGGGGGAGGCGATATTGACAGCATGTCATGTCCTGATACTACACCACAGCACTACATCCTCGACACACAAGTTGGTCGGAAAAACAATGTGCGCCGACAGACAGTCGGTTGGGAAAGACTATTGCCGACCGATGTTGTCTGTTGGGGAAAGTCCAGACGGGAAAGCCTTTTCCCGACCGACATATCTTTCCCGACCGACTGCTTGATGTCTAAGGGGTATTTTTCCCGACCAACAGTTTGTTGGGCCTGCGATGGGCCTTTTCCCGACCAACAGTCCGTTAGGGTAACCAAGGGCCTTTCCCGACCGACTATCAGATGGTTATTCTTTCCTGACCAACATTTTGTTGGGCCTTGTGGTAGCCTTTCCCGACCGACTGTTTGAATGGGTTTGTTTTGCCGACCAACAATCCGATGGCGTTTTCTTTTCCCGACCAATAATTCGTCAACATTTTGTTTAGCCAACCACAACTTTAATTAGCATATGTATTGATTGTCACATACATATAGTTCATGTGTTCTAAGCATAATCACAAGACATAATACATGAGGTTCACATCAGGTGCACCAAACCATTTTTATTCCATTAACTAATTGTCACATACATGCAGTTCATTCTATTCTAAGCACCAAGACAAGACACCATACATCAGGCTTACAGAAGGACAACAAAAAGAATCAAGTATGAGACATCAGTTGTACAGAATGAAAGCTAGAACATCCATTTGACGCGGGTCACCAGCTTCATGGTCCATTTCCTTATGTTTGCTTCCTACAGAAGTTAAAGAAGTATCAATTATTAGAATGTTCAATTAATTTATGAAATTGAATAGAGACAGAATCCATATCTGCACTATGCGCACACAAGAGCACAAAATGAGGAATACACTTATCTAATCTATAAAGTTAGCATTTCGAAACATGAAGACCACCAATCGACTCCCAGCAGTGGCCATGGATGTGGCATAGAAGCCCTGTGTACGATTGCTGAGCATTTAGTGTTCCTAGGGACATACTTAAGTTACTGTGCATAGGTCCCAGCAGCCATTATTCGAACACTTGTTTCCAAAAAAAATAAACGTCCGTAGGGAATAGTGTCATAGGTATAAGAGAAATAAAAATGAGTTGTGCGAACGACCAATATTTGCTTTACTGTTCAGGCCATACAAGGAAAAATATATCGGAAATTTAGAATTAGTATCTCAAACGTAGAACCAGGTTACACATTTCTTTTGCAATTTATGAAGGCATAACCAGCATCTGCATGATAACTAAATATATGTACGCTGCTTATTAATCT
>NW_021202792.1:54342-64990 GCF_002162155.2 Triticum dicoccoides
TTATTTGGGAAAGGCAATGGTCTCCCCTAGGATGATTACTAGATGAAATCAAAGAACATGACTATTTTGGCTCGCAGCACGGAAAGAAAATAAATGAAACTCTACCTCCACATTTTAATCCAACTATTATGAAGGAGAAAAAAACCTTTATCACGATGCATACAACACAAATTTATGATGCATGCAACCCAATATTGTTAGTACAATAGATGTACCGATTGGATGGTCAAGCTATTGTGAATTCAAGTGTCGCAAATAATACATGGTAAGTCTACACACTTGCTGGTTCTTTACCATTTGACCAGTGCTGGTATTAATGAACTTTTTTATGACACGAGACCTCATCAGAATATTAACAAAGAGATAGACTTGTGCTATAGGTTTCGGAAAGTCCAGGACACCATGTGCTATAGGTTTCGGGACTGATGGACCGCAATATAGTAGTATGAATGTACGCCAGTTTGATGGTGTGGTTCTTCCATTCATTCTAAGAAAAGTACAATCGTGCTTGTGCTTTCATATGCTAATCACAAATGACTGAGGATGATCGATAGATGAGCAACCAGAAAAGGCCTATGTACATCTTACCTGGCTACAACGCCATTGTGCATAAATAGAAGGAGCTTCATGAAGAATCCTCAGTTCTTCCTCTTGTTCCAAATTCATGTATAGCAATTCACTTGCACCCTCTTGTTCCAGATTCATGTACATAAATAATAAAATAGGTACTTATCCTGGAACCACAAAATTCATGTATCATGGTAAGTACCTATTTTATTACCAATCCTCAAACTTAACAAAGTATGCAGACTCACTTATGAATCAAGGAGTTGGTCATCTTTAGTGGCTAATGTCTATGATGCAAAATTTATTTCAGCTAGTTACCGACCACAAAGACAAAACAATAATGAAATCTAGGTTTCATCACTTGCATGCTCAAAAAATAAGACTTGGCATATCATTCATGACGATATGACCAGATAAGGAAAAACAAGCAACCTGGCATAACCTCAATTACACAGCGGAAGTGAGAATAAGAAAAAAGAATGCAAAAAGACCCAGTCAAATAGTATGACAAAACTCAAGATGTGTCAAAATACTCACCTATCCGAAACCAGTCAGACCTTACAGAAGTTGGTTGATTAGGCCGTGTTCGGCAGCCCTCAGCTCTGTGGCTCTGCTCCTGGAGCGGCCAGAGCGGAGCGGCCCGCAGTGCATTTTCCTGGAGGTGTAAAACTTGCGCTCCTTCCGCTCCCGTATTATACGGAGCTGGAGAGCTGTCGAACAGGGCCTTAGTGTTGCCAGCAGATCTTGTAGGTCTGGAAAAAGTAAAGAGCCAAAGGTGAAATTGCAGTTATGTCAAGTCAAAGAATGTAGTACTGCTCTGAAAGAACATATATGGTACAAGTGGAATTTAATAGTTTGGTTTGCAACTACTTTTATTTCATATATAAATAAACTTAAATATGAACATGAATGAAAAATATACTACATAGTAACTAAGACTGGAGTTTGAGGCAAGGTGTACATATTCAAGTCTGATATTGGCATAAGTACACTGCAACCTCACTTTGAAAACATAACGGTACTGATTTAGATGGACAAGCAGTTCAAGTTGATATCATATGCCATCTACATTAATAATATATACATAGCGATCAAACTTTAAAGCAAATGTACAAATAATGATCAGACCACTGCCAAAGCTATTTGACATATCTTAAAGATATTTAAGTTGCTCCAGAGAAAGAAAGCTACTTGATGAAACAATTAAGCGATGAAATTCTAAAGAAAGACTTACCCATGTGTTTGAAGTGATGGATGCTTGCACTGGAGGAAATCAAGAATGACCAATGTTAGAAGAAATGTGTAAGCGGATCCTTGGTTCTATAGCATTAATGGTTTAACATGTCAACATTTCACCTTTTGAATTTTAAAATTGAATAACTACGTCATCCTTGACAATGTTCACCTCTTCCATACAAAGAATGGTGTTCGCTCCTACCCTTTTCAAGGTCCTTTGAAGCCTCTTGTCATCAGTGGTCGTAGTCTTGTGAACGGCCTTCTTCTTCCTGTCATCAGTGGAAAGCTAAGTACAATAACAAGAGGAGAAATGTTTCATGTTTTTGTAATCTTATAAGCTGACACACATCCACTAAATGGCATTGAATAATAGATCAATATCGAATTGTTCAGAGGATAGCAGCAATGATTCAAAGGGCACAAATTATTCATTCTGAGGAAACATTTTAGGTCTGAAAGAAAGGATTCACACAGGTAAAATAGATATTGAATGGATAACATGCTGAAAGAAGGAAATACTGCTGCTCATAGCAAAACCAATCCATGAATCAAAGCAGAGTTAGTTTTCTTCAGATAAAATTGCTAGGCCAATGTGGTGCCTGGGTCCATCGCTGGGGGTTGAAATCTGTATACTACAGGCATAGAGGAGAGGAG
Source organism: Triticum dicoccoides (assembly GCF_002162155.2). Taxonomy (NCBI): domain Eukaryota; kingdom Viridiplantae; phylum Streptophyta; class Magnoliopsida; order Poales; family Poaceae; genus Triticum; species Triticum dicoccoides. The sequence continues at coordinate 56,800 of NW_021202792.1, forward strand.
GGAGACCATATGAAGGAGAAAGATCTTACCCATGTCGTTGCCGCCATGGGTGGCTACTCGTGGTCACCGAAAGTAGATGGGAGATATGGGGCCACCTGCCGCTTTGTTCCTATTTCGCTGGACGCGGAGGAAGCAAAGGCCGCCTGCCTCGCTTCAGACCACCGGGAGCGAAGGGCCCTTGCCCCCACCCCTCAGATCTACTGCCATGGAAAGGTGGGAAGAGGGAGCTGGGCATGGGTTGAGGCAGTGGCGCCATGGGAGGGAGGGGGAGGTGGAAGCTCGCGATTGGGGTGGCTGGTGGTGGAAGGAGGGATGGCCCTTGCGATGGCCATTGGCGGTGGCGTGAGTCGCAACCCTAGGCGGCGCCGTACGAGAGAGGGATGGATTGAGACGAGGAAGAAAGGGGATTGAGTGAGGCGCCCTGGCCAGTTCTAGGTTTTGAGAGAAAAAATAAAAACCGCGGGCTGGGCCACGCTAAATGTATTCGTCTGCGCGCACAGGCCCATTTACCACTTGCTGTTGGTCGGCGTTATTTGCCAACCGATCGTTAGATGAGGATACGATCTTTCTCGACCGATTGTTCGACAGCAGAGACTTTTGTATTCCCGACCGACCCTCTCTCATTGTACAAATGTTTTCCCAACCAACTATCACTTAGAAGTTTCTTCAACTAACTGTTGGTCGGCAAAAACGACTTTTTCCAACACACATCAGTAGGGAATAAAGTGTCGTGGTGTAGTGTGAACCTAGTCCCCACAAAGAACAAAGAGATAACTCCATTCGAGGAATGGGAGAAGAAAAGGTTAAAACTCTCTTATCTGCGAACATGGGGTTGTTTGGCGAAAGTCAATGCTCCAATTTCAAAGAAGCGGAATCTTGGACCAAAGATTGTGGATTGTGTTTTCCTGGGATATGCTTTTCATAGCATTGGCTATAGATTCTTGGTTGTAAAATCTGAGGTACCTGACATGCATGTCAGTATGATCATGGAGTCGAATGATTCGACTTTCTTTGAAGATATCTTTTCCATGAAGGATATGGCTACCTCATCTAATCAGGAGATGCCTAGTTCATCGAATCAGGAACCAGTTACAATTACCGAACCTACAATTTCGATGGAACACTTTGAAAGTCCTGTGGAGGAGAACAATGAAGTTCCTATTAGGAGCAAGAGACAGAGGACTGCAAAGTCCTTTGGTGATGATTTTCTTGTGTACCTCATAGATGACACTACCAGTTCTATTTGAGAGGCCTATGCATCTGAAGATGCTGACTACTGGAAGGAAGCGGTTCGTAGCGAGATGGATTCCATCTTGGCGAATGAAACTTGGGAGATAACTGATCGTCCTTATGGGTGCAAACCTATAGGATGCAAATGGGTATTCAAGAAGAAGCTTAGGCCGGATGGTACTATTGAAAAGTATAAGGCTCGGCTCGTGGCTAAGGGTTATACCCAAAAGGAAGGTGAAGACTTCTTTGATACTTACTCACCTGTGGCTCGACTAACCACTATTCGAGTTCTACTTTCACTAGCTGCCTCGCATGGTCTTCTCGTTCATCAAATGGATGTTAAGACTGCTTTCCTAAATGGAACAACCAGATGGGTTTGTACTAGATGGTCAGGAAGGGAAAGTGTGCAAGTTGCTGAAGTCTTTGTCCGTACTTAAGCAATCACCCAAACAGTGGCATGAGAAGTTTGAAAGAACTTTAACAGTTGCAGGCTTTGTTGTGAACAAAGCTGACAAATGTGTGTACTATCGCCATGGTGGGGGCGAGGGAGTTATCCTGTGCTTGTATGTTGATGACATACTGATTTTTGGAACCAATCTTAATGTTATTAAGGAGGTCAAGGATTTCCTATCTCGTTATTTTGAGATGAAGGATTTAGGAGTGGCTGATGTCATTCTGAACATCAAGTTGTTGAGAAACGATGATGGTGGGATTACATTGCTTCAATCTCACTATGTGGAAAAGATCTTGAGTCGCTTTGGCTATAGTGACTGCAAGCCCTCTCCAACACCATATGATGCTAGTGTGTTGCCTCGAAAGAATCGAAGAATCGCTAGAGACCAATTGAAGTATTCTCAGATTATTGGCTCGCTTATGTACTTAGCCAGTGCTACAAGACCTGACATCTCTTTTGCTGTTAGCAAACTGAGTCGGTTTGTTTCAAAACCAGGAGATGTGCGTTGGAAAGCTCTAGAAAGAGTTTTGCGTTATTTGAAAGGCACTGCAAAGTATGGAATTCACTACACCGGGCATCCAAAGGGGCTTGAAGGGTATAGTGACTCAAACTGGATCTCAGATGCTGATGAGATAAAGGCCACGAGCGGTTATGTATTCACTCATGGAGGTGGCGCTGTTTCTTGGAAGTCTTGCAAGTAGACCATCTTAACGAGGTCAACAATGGAAGCAGAACTCACAGCACTAGATACAGCTACGGTTGAAGCAGATTGGCTTCGCCGGCTCTTGAATGACTTGCCAGTTGTTGAGAAACCTGTACCGGGTGTCCTTATGAACTGCGACAATCAAACTGTGATCACGAAAGTGAGCAGCTCAAAGGATAACATGAAGTCATCAAGACACGTTCAGAGAAGGTTAAAGTCTGTCAGGAAAATGAAAAACTCTGGAGTTATTGCGTTGGATTATATTCAAACGTCTAAAAATCTGGCAGATCCTTTTACCAAGGGTCTATCACGTAATGTGATAGATAATGCATCGAGGGAGATGGGTATGAGACCCACAATATGAGTTGTTCACAATGGTAACCTATTCTTTGTGATCGGAGATCCCGTGAATTAGATGTGGAAGACAAGCTGTTGGTCAACTGAGAGGAGAGTATCCTTACTATTCACAATACCACTCCATGAAGATGCAATACTCTCCTAATCTACATGGCAGGTTGATGTATATCTTAATGTCTTCTAAGTGGCTTATTTAAGCAGAGATGTTATCCTGCAGAACATCTTTTGAAGAACACACCTATATAAGTCTGATTGTCAAACGTCGCAATCTATGAGAGTAGGGTTCTCTCTAGTAAACTCATGAAAGGTCACGGAGTATGACGCATAAGCTCCACCCGCGGGAAGATCCACGGTAGCCACGTATCGGTCAAGGCTTTATGTGAAGCTAGATTCGCAGAAAACTTGTAGTTCAAGGCCTAGTCCACTGTTCAAGTTGCTTACTAGTGTAGCATAGAGTTCTAGGTGGAAGTTCAACTTAATAGTCTCCACTGCAGTACCGGTATATAAAACAGTGTTTTGGAACCAAAGGCAAATTTCTGTGTGCCTCTGGGATCTGGTGGGGGATTCCTGGAATTTAGTCTATTTTGGGCAGCCCAATAACTATTTCAGAAATTCCTAATAAATCCTAGAGGCCCACTTAGCCCATTTGTGCAAGGCAAGGGATACTACTAAAGTTTAGTCCCACATTGCTAGTTTAGTGGGAGTTGGACCTCCTTATAAGGGAGGTTCTTTCCCCACTTGTATGAGCATGAGAACAAGAGGGATATCCACGTGCACTCCTCCTCCGCCGCCCGCCTCGCCACGCCTCGTCACGACGCGCCGCGGGTTGCGGGAATGAGCCGTGCCTTCGTCACGCCACGCCACGCCACGCCTCGCCTCGTCATGATGCGCCGCGGGTTGCGGGTTGCGGGAATGAGTCGAGCCGATATCTACATTTTTGCCACGCATGACGGGTATACGAAAGGTCACATGGGAGTTGAAACGTTTTCTGTAGGGGACACTCAATTCGAACAGCGCGCCTCTTCGGCCGATGCCTGTTCGCTTCGTCTCCCTTCGTTGCTTCGCGTCCTTCTCCTGTGCCTATATAAGAGAGGTCGCTCCTCTCCAGAGAGACACAACAAAAGCTCTTCTTCCTCTCGCAACAAAGTTCCGTCCACTACGTTGCTGCTACATTCTTCCCCATCCCGTCTTGCGGCGTGCACCGTAGGTCGGGACAGTAGGCCTCCGAAACCGCACATTTTGAGTCCTGTACGGGAGAAGGGTGATAAGGCTTTTGGGGAGCGCTCAGCGCGACTACTGGCTGCTTCATCACGGACGATCCGGTCGGCGACGACTACTTCCCTGACGACGACTTCTTCCCCGACGTCCACGACCTCCTCGACGACATGGCAGGCGAGGACACCGACCCCAAGTCCAGCGCTTCTGCTACTGCTATCCCGTACGTGTTCTTGCCTTTCCTGTTAGAGGTTCTGCCGCAGTTCCTTGTTCTAGTCCTTGTCCTACACATGATAGGTTCTACTTCATATATGCTACTTGCTATACTGTCTGCTTTAGATATGATAGGCTACGGTTCATATATACAGAAGCTATTCACCTTCTCTCTGTCAGAACGCATGACTTGTTTTATCTCTACTATATTAGTCATGCTTTATCTAGTATTTCTGTTAATAAAATCATTTGGTAAATTGCTCATATTTCCAACATATACTATTTCATGCCTTTACTCACAAACAATAAAGTGAAAAGAGCACCTCCATGTCACAGAATAATCAAAATTAAATCACCACAAGTGTTCATTTGAAAGCAAACACAATGACAGAAGAGAGTAGGAGGGAAAGCAAGAATGGAGTGGCCTGAAATTGCACGCAAGATATTGAGAAGTGAAAAAATACCGCGTTGTTAAAGAATTATCATAACAGAGCAGTCTGGGACCTGGATGATTACCCAGTCGAAATCAACTTGATATTCAATTGTCTTGTCCTAATCAAATATTTGCACACGTGTACTTGGAGAAGCGTCGCTATTGTGCAATCATGGCCATGACAACACAATAGACAGAGCTGAAAGAGCAAACAAAACATTTATGTTTATGAATTCATTGGTTCATATCTCATGGATCAATAAGAGGGTGCTACAAAAGCAGGTTTTTTTCTGAGAAATTAGTAATGCCAATATTCTACCAAGTTTGGGCCGCTTTTCGGGTGAAACGGACATCGCGCGGACGGGCCGGATGCGAGCGCGTGTCCACCCCCGCCCCCTCCGGCTCCGCCCGTCGGTGGCACATGCCACCCTTTTAATCTCCCTCCCCACCCCACACACCCTAGCCGCCGCCGCCACCATTGCTGTTGTGCATCTCGGGCGCGCTCGCGCATAGGCCTTGTTCCCCTTTCTCTCGATGTCCCAGAGCTACCCTACCACGACCCCCGCTCTCTGGCCTCGCTACTGCCAGTCTCTCGCCTCACCGCCGCCCCCCGCCACCATGCCGCCACGCCGCCGAGGTGGGATAAGGGCTCTGGGAGCTTCGAACTTCCGCAGAGTCCGCGCGCGCCCCTCCATGATCCGGTTTGGCGAGAATCGCGTCATCAGCATCGGCACCTTCGACACTGCCGAGGAGGCTGCCCGCGCGTACGATGCGGCGACGTGGCACCTCCAGTTGCCTCGTCGGGAGATGAACTTCCCCGAGGTGTCGACGAGCGAGGGGGCGCAGGATCTCACGCCTCTCCCGTGACTTTTCACCGACGAGGAACGTCGCGACAACCGGAGGCGGCAGCGTCACCTCGCCATCACCGAGATGGATGAGGAAGCCATGGCGCAGTGGCGCGAACACTTCCTGCATGACATCATCGATGAGCGGCTATTCTACCAGCAAAGGAGGGCGGAGAGGGAGGGGAGGAGGGCAGAGCGAGCCGCCTATCACGAGGACAAGCGTGCGCGGAAGCGCGCCGCTCAATTCAACCTGAAGCTAGCAGAAGCGCCGTCCTGGGACACCGAGGACGAGCGCTATCTTGACGCCTACATTCAGACGTCGGAGGAGGACATCACCGAGTCAGAGTCGGAGTAGTTGATCTTTTTATGTATGCTATGCTATGGACTATTTGTTGTATCGAGTTGTAGCCGAATGTGTATGTATCTGATGACCCACAAGTATAGGAGATCTATCTTAGTCCTTTCGGTAAGTAAGAACATCAAACCCAACGAGGAGCAGAAGGAAATGATAAGCGGTTTCCAGCAAGGTATTCTCTGCAAGTACTAAAATAAGTGGTAACAGATAGTTTTGTGATAGGATAATTTGTAACGAGCAACAAGTAACAAAACTAAATAAAATGCAGCTAGGTGGAACAATCCTTTTTTTAGCAAAGGACAAGCCTGGACAAACTTTTATATAGAGAAAAGCGCTCCTGAAGACACATGGGAATATCGTGAAGCTAGTTTTCATCATGCTCATATGATTCGCGTTCGGTACTTTGATAATTTGGTATGTGGGTGGACCGGTGCTTGGGTACTGTCCTTACTTGGACAAAAATCCCACTTATGATTAACCTCTATTGCAAGCATCAGCAACTACAACAAAAGTATTAAGGTAAACCTAACCATAGCATGAAACATATGGATCCAAATCAGCCCCTTACGAAGCACCGCATAAACTAGGGTTTAAGCTTCTGTCACTCTGGCAATCCATCATCTACTTATTACTTCCCAATGCCTTCCTCTAGGCCCAAATAATGTTGAAGTGTTATGTAGTCGACGTTCACATAACACCACTACAGGAGAGACAACATACATCTCATCAAAATATCGAACGAATACCAAATTCACATGACTACTAATAGCAAGACTTCTCCCATGTCCTCAAGAACAAACGTAACTACTCACAAAGCATAAACATGTTCATAATCAGAGGGGTATTAATATGCATATAGGATCTGAACATATGATCTTCCACCAAATAAACCAAATAGCATCAACTACAAGAAGTAATTAACACTACTAGCAACCTACTAGCACCAATCCCGGACTTGGAGACAAGAATTGGATACAAGAGATGAACTAGGGTTTTGAGAGGAGATGGTGCTGATGAAGATGTTGATGGAGATTGCCCTCTCCCGATGAGAGGAGCGTTGACGATGACGATGGCGATGATTTCCCCCTCCCAGAGGGAAGTTTCCCCGGCAAAACAGCTCCGCCAGAGCCCTAGATTGGTTATGCCAAGGTTCCGCCTCGTGGCGATGGAGTTTCGTCCGAGAAGATGGCTTATGATTTTTTTTCCATCGAAAGACTTCATATAGCAGAAGATGGCTACCGGAGGGCCACCAGGGGGCCCACGAGGTAGGGGGCGCGCCCCCACCCTCGTGGGCAGGGTGTGGCCCCCTTGGTGAAGTTCTTCCGCTAAGTATTTTTTATATATTTTGAAAACGTCTTTCATGAAGTTTCGGGACTTTTGGAGCTGTGCAGAATAGGTCTCTAATATTTGCTCCTTTTCTAGCTCGGAATCCCAGCTGCCGGCATTCTTCCTCTTTATGTAAGCCTTGTAAAATAAGAGAGAATAGACATAAGTATTGTGACATAATGTGTAATAACAGCCCATAATGCAATAAATATCGATATAAAAGCATGATGCAAAATGGACATATCAACTCCCCCAAGCTTAGACCTCGTTTGTCCTCAAGCGAAAGCCGAAATCTAAAAATATGTCCACATGTTTAGAGATAGAGGTGTCGATAAAAATAAAAATATAAACATGAGGGCATCATGATCATTCTTAGAACAGCGGCTTATATAATTCTTGTCATATGATTTCTTATGCTAGAGTAATAATTCAATCACAATTTCAAGTATGAATCGTAAACTTCATTGAAAACTAACAAACTATAATCTTAGTCATTGGAGCAATTGCTGACACTCACGCAATACTTATGGGTATGGAGTTTTAATCGGACACAGAGAAAGATAGGGGCTTATAGTTTTGCCTCCCAACGTTTTACCTCAAGGATAATGTCAACAATAATAGTTCATGAAAACTCACATCCAATTAGCCATATATACAAGGATCTTTCCAACATACTGTGCTTGCCAAAGGACAAAATGTAAAAAGGAAAGGTGAAGATCACCATGACCCTTATGCAGGGTACACTAGTAGAAAAGGGGGCTTTGGTCCAGGCCGGGTAAGCCCATTAGTCCCGGTTCAGTCCAGAACCGGGACCAATGGGTGCATTTATCCCGGTTCGTGCGGCTAAGGCATTAGTCCCGGTTCACCTGGGCCCTTTAGTCCCGGTTCGTGCCACGAACCGGGACTAAAGGGTGCGATGCCCATTGGTCCCGGTTGGTGGCACCAACCGGTACTAAAGGTTAGAACTTTAGTCCCGATTGGTGCCACCAACCGGGACTAATGGGCTTTGAGGCATTAGTACCGGTTCATGGCACGAACGAGTACTAAAGGTCCCATTTTC
>NW_021202792.1:65365-71759 GCF_002162155.2 Triticum dicoccoides
TTTCAGTTTTAGAAAAAACAAAAGAAAATGATGGAAATGTCAATAAAAATAAAATAAAATAAAATAAGTTTCCCATGTGATATGTGGTCTAGTTGTTGGGAAAATTTACAAATATGAATTTCGACTTTATTTACAAAATCTCTCCGGAATTTGTAAAATGGGCATAACTTTTGCATACGAACTCGGATTAAAAAGTTTTTTATATGAAAAATCATCTACTCGGAAAGTTACATCCGATGGAGACGGCCTATGGCCTGTTTGCAAATTTGTAGAATCCTCAAATTCCAAAAGGAAAAAAGTTATGCTCAAATTTCAGTTTTTTTTAATTTTCAGTAAATCTGGTCAAACTATGGTCAAACTACTTATTCAAGAAGTATTAGTGTTACTAAATAATTATTCAAGAATATTAGTGTTATTAAATAGTAATTTCACCTTTTTTGAATTTTGGTCAAATCTGGTCAAACTATGGTCAAACTGTGGTCAAACAATGGTCAAACTACTTATTCAAGAAATATTAGTGTTACTAAAAAATTATTGTTTTTTAGAACAATAGTTTCAAACTCAAACAGTGAAATATGTGACTTCATGCTCAAGCTAAATTCCTGAGGGTTAATAGGATTGGCATCTTACTATTGTCAGGAAAACAACAAGTGCAGACTTGGAAACGAGGGAGAATAGAACCCGGAAGTTAAGCGTGCTTAGGCTGGAGTACTGAGAGGATGGGTGACCGTTCGGGAAGTTAGATGATTTAGAATGATGAGGGGTGATTAGAGATTAAATTGAGCAGTGATGAGGGGTGATTAGAGATTAGAGGTTAAAATAATTCAGAAATTTGAAAATAAAAAAATTCAAAAAAATATTTCAAAAAAAATCAGAAAATTTCCTTTAGTACCGGTTGGTGTTACCAACCGGGACTAAAGGTGGACCGGCCATGTGGAGGGCCTTTAGTCCCGGTTCTGGATTGAACCGGGACTAAAGGGTCAAGGCATTAGTACCTACCCTTAGTCCCGGTTCCACAACCGGGACTAAAGGCCCTTACGAACCGGGACTAAAGGCCCTTTTTCTACCAGTGATAGGAGATAAAAGTAAAAGATAGGCCCTTCGTAGAGGGAAGCAGAGGTTGTCATGTGCTTTTATAGTTGGATGCACAAAATCTTAATGCGAAAGAACGTCACTTTATATTGCCACTTGTGATATGGACCTTTATTATGCAGTCTGTCGCTTTTATTTCTTCCATATCACACGATCGTATAAAGCTTATTTCTCCCACACTAATAAGTCATACATATTTAGAGAGCAAATTTTTATTGCTTGCACCAAGTAGAAATAGTACTTGTGCCTCCAAATACCCTTAAACCAGTTTTGCCATGAGAGTCCACTATACCTACCTATGGATTGAGTAAGATCCTCCAAGTAAGTTGTTACTCAATCCATAGGTAGGTATAGTGGACTCTCATGGCAAGACTGGTTTAAGGGTATTTGGAGGCACAAGTACTATCTCTACTTGGTGCGATGAATTTGGCTAGCATGAGGGGGAAAGGCAAGCTCAACCATGTTGGATGATCCATGATAATATAATTTATATCATATGTAAGAAAACATAAATCATTACGTTGTCTTCCTTGTCCAACGTCAACTCTTTAGCATGTCATATTTTAATGAGTGCTCACAATCATAAAAGATGTCCAAGATATTATATCTATATGTGAAAACCTCTCTTTCTTTATTACTTCCTATTAATTGCAACGATGACCAAAACTATGTTTGTCAACTCTCAATAACTTTTATTCATCATACTCTTTCTATGTGAGCTCATTACTCTCCATGAGATCCATATAATCTCTTTGTTTCATTTCATTTCTTTCTCTTTTCTTTTATTCACTTAGGATCATGGCAAAATAATCAAGCCCTTTACTCAGCACTAATCTTTATTATATAGCTCACGGACTCGATTACATAGAAGGATTATAAAGCAAAACTCATGACTAGATCCTACTAAGACTTTTATTCTACTAGATCAAAAATATTATCAAAAGGATCGAACTAAGAAAAATGGTAAAGGTAAAAGTGACGGTGATACGATACTGGGGCACTCCCCCAAGCTTGGCAGTTGCCAAGGGGAGTGCCCATACTAGATACTCAATTCTTCTTTGTTGGTGAAGAAGGTGATGGTTTTGTTGATGGCGTAGGCTTGTCGTCCTTCTTCCACGGCATGGGCTCACCATCATAGAAGGATGATCGAGTCTCCTGAAACCTCAAATCTGCAGCCAAACTCATCCTCTTGAATCTATATTCATACTCACAGTTTTGATTTTGCAGGTCATAGATCTGGGCTTGGAGGTGTTCGTTTTTCTCATGAAGCTTGAAGATGGCCTCCCCAATGTCCTTGACGTCCAGCTTGTGGTTGTTGGTGAACTCCGTGATCATAATGTGATTGGAATCGAGTCCACGCTCCACCATCTCCTGACACTTGAAAACTACTTGCTCCAATGCCTCGAGCCTTGCCTCTGTGCTTCCGGTCTTCCTTGGTCCCTCAGCATCGCGGATGTGCAACAACCCCTCACGCATCTCAATGGCTTGAGGGTGTTGCAGCACTTCTGCGAGGTAGGGGTTGATGACCTTCTCGAAGAACTGGTCTTTGGGGGTGCTTGAAGACGACATGACGACCTGGATCTATCAGAAAAACAGCTCGAAACAAAAAACAGGAGATTTTTGCATGATACGGGAGTCAAAACCTCCGGGAGATTATATAATGAATTTCTACCGACCAAAATATGTGTCATGTACGAAAACGGAGTCCCGAAAGCCCACGAGGTAGGGGGGCACGCCCGGTAGGGTAGGGCGCGCCCTCCACCCTCGTGGAGCCCTTGTGTCCTTCCCGGATTGCTTCTTATTTTTCTATTTTTCTAAATATTCCAAAACGGAGAAATATTGCCTTAAAAACTGTTTTGGAGTCGGTTTACTTACCGTACCACATACCTATTCCTTTTCGGAGTCTGAAACGTTCCTGAAAGTGTCCCTTATGTATTCCTCCAGGGTTACGGTTTCAATAACATTGGTTTCAACATTTATGGGATTACCTGAGATATAATGTTTGATTCTTTGACCGTTCACCACCTTCGGATTTGTGCCTTCGAAATTGTTGATTTTTATGGCACTGGAACGATAGACCTCCTCGATAACGTAATGACCTTCCCATTTAGAGAGAAGTTTTCCTGCAAAAAATCTTAAACGAGAGTTGTATAGCAATACATAATCACCTACATTAAACTCACGCTTTTGTATCCTTTTATCATGCCATCTTTTAACTTTTTCTTTGAACAACTTGGCATTTTCGTAGGCTTGGGTTCTCCATTCATCGAGTGAGCTAATATCAAATAACCTCTTCTCACCGGCAAGTTTAAAATCATAATTGAGCTCTTTAATAGCCCAATATTCCTTGTGTTCTAGTTCGAGAGGTAACTGACATGCTTTTCCATAAACCATTTTATACGGAGACATACCCATAGGATTTTTATATGCAGTTCTATAAGCCCATAATGCATCATCAAGTTTCTTGGACCAATTCTTTCTAGACCTATTAACAGTCTTTTGCAAAATTAATTTGAGCTCTCTATTACTCAATTCTACTTGACCACTAGACTGAGGGTGATAAGGGGATGCAATTCTATGATTAACATCATACTTAGCAAGCATTTTACGGAAAGCCCCATGAATAAAATGTGAACCACCATCAGTCATTAAATATCTAGGGACTCCAAACCTTGGAAAAATAACTTCTTTAAGAATTTTAATAGAAGTGTTATGATCAGCACTACTAGTTAAAATAGCTTCTACCCACTTAGTAATGTAATCAACAACAACTAAAATATGCGTATATCCATTAGAGGAAGGAAAATGCCCCATATAGTCAAAGCCCCAAACATCAAATGGTTCAATAACGAGTGAATAGTTCATAGGAATTTCTTGACGTCTACTAATATTACCAATTCTTTGACATTCATCACAAGATAAGACAAACTTACGGGCATCCTTGAAGAGAGTAGGCCAATAAAAACCAGATTGCAGTACCTTATGTGCAGTTCTATCTCCAGCATGGTGTCCTCCATAAGCTTCGGAGTGACACTTGCGTAGGATCTGTTCCTGTTCATGCTCAGGTACTCCTTCTTTATAGAGATGTGGGTCATCCGAAAAGTAATGCCTCAAATCACAGAAGAACTTTTTCTTTTGCTGGTACGTGAAACTAGGTGGTATAATCTTAGCAACAATGTAATTAGCATAATCAGCATACCATGGAGCAGTATGAGAAGCATTTATAACATTTAATTGCTCATCAGGAAAGCTATCATCAATAGGTAGTGGGTCATCAAGCACATTTTCTAACCTAGACAAGTTGTCTACAACGGGGTTCTCAGCTCCCTTTCAATCTACAACGGGTTTATGCTATGATGCCTTATCAAGTAGCTTACATATATGGACCCAAAATATGAGTTGCGACTAGACATATTTATTTCATGATATATAATCAGAAAGGGGACAATTGCTTTGTAATAAATTTTTGACTTAGGGTTATGAAAAATACGTAAACATCGCTTAGATAGACCTATTTTGATTACATTGGCGTTCTATGCGGAAGTGCCATAAGAGAGACCGCTGACCACTTTTTTGTCGGTTTAAAAGATAGTCGCGTGAAATTTTAGTCATGCATTGAGAACATGGTTTATTTCCTTTAGTACCATCTGAAGTATACCAAAGTTGAATGATAAGCTTTACAAAATTAGGTAATTATTCTTACTTATTGCCTAGCATGCACGTGTATTTAGCATGTCAGGTATTATGTAGCTAGAATTAAAGATTTACCAAAAATTACTTCAACAAATTTAACAACTATAGATGAAAAAAGAGGTATTACGTAGTTCAATGGCCGTGAATGTTCTTCTAATTTAAAGGAAGCCATATATCTTCAATTTCATTTTAAGAATTATAGGAAACTTGCCCAGTTTATTTCTAGGTTAGTTGTTCGAAACCACCTGCCTTGGACATTTACTGTTATGGGAAATGGACAACAAATTTATTTTTCCTCTAGGCCAGGAACAAGACCAGGCTTAAGTAGGTCCTAGCAAACAACCTACAGATATGTCCATTAGGGTCCGCATGCATAGCTTGATGGAAGCCTTGATGATTTTGTACAATGTATTATATGCATCTTTTGTGGACCTCGTTCATGGGGCCTCTTAGGTTTTATTTCTGGATAGAGTTGATTGAGTTGTGTCGACACACCCATCAAAAGGATGATAGATCCAACTACCAGCCGATCTGCTTCACAACCAAGCCTAGGATGCAAGTAGCAAGCGTGCTATCATTGTGTAAATCTAATAATGGGACCTTCATAGCGTGACGTTCTTATGCCTTGCACAATGGTAGTACAATCGATAATAAGCCGATGTGGCACAACAATTAATAAAGAGAGGTCATATTACAATCATGCTCTACTACAGTATCATAGCACATAGATCCAGAAAAACTAATAAAAAGAGACCTTGTAAATAGCTCCGCATTAAGAATTTATCAATAAATAAATATGGTGATACTTGAATACTTTTTTATGATGTTATGCATTATGGTGTTAGTATCATAAACTAGTATTCCATAATTTATACTACTTCATGATTGTGTATGCTATGACGCATTATCAAGTACCATAACTACATGGCGCTAAAATATGACTAGCAACTAGATATATTTATCTGATGATATCTAATTACTAATGGGACAATTTTTTTGTAATAAAGTTTTGAATTAGGTTTATAAAAAATACGTAAACATCATTGAATGGCCTGTCTTCATTCCATTGGCGTTCTAAGCAGAAGAGCCATTAGTGAGACTGTTGACCACTTTTTTTTCTGGTTTAATAGATGGTCGCGTGAAACTTTAGTCATGTGGTGAGAGCATGCTTTATTTCCTTTTGTACCATCTAAAGTATAACCAAGTTGAACGATAAGTTTTATAAAATAACGTAATTCTTCTTCCTTTGTCGCTAGAATGCACGTATATTTAGCTTATCAGGAATAATGTAGCCCGAATTATAGATTTACCAAAAATTACTTCAACGCATTTACGAACTATAGATGGAAAAGGTGGTATTAGTTAGTTCAACAGTCGTGAATATTCTTTTAATTTACTGATCAATATATTTTCAGTTTCATTTAAAGGATTCTAGGAAACTTGCCCAATTTATTTCTAAATTGTTCGAAACCACCTGCCTTGGACATTTACCGTTATGGGAACTAGACAACACATTTATTTTTCCTCTGTGCATGGAAGGTCCTAGCAGAAAACCACCAGATATGCCCATTAGAGTCGACATGCATAGCTTGATGGCAACCTTGATGAT
>NW_021202792.1:71769-79341 GCF_002162155.2 Triticum dicoccoides
CAAGGCAGGTGGTTTCAAACACCTAACTTAGAAATAAATTGGGGACATTTCGAATAATCCTTAAAATAAAATTGAAGATAGTATTGCCATCTTTAAATTTGAAGAATATTCGCCGCCATTGAAATACATAACACCTCTTTCTCCATCTATAGTTCTTATATGTGCGTAAGTAATGTTTGGAAAATCTATAATTCTCGCTATATTATTCTTGACAAGCTTAATACACGTTCAACTTGGTTATACTTTGGATGATATAAACGGAAATAAACCATGCTCTCAATGCATGACTAAAATTTTGCGCGACCATCTATTAAAGCGGCAAAAAAGCGGTCAGCGGTCTCTCTTACGGCTCTTCCGACTTCCGCCCAGAATGACAATGGAATAAAAATAGGCCATTCAACGCGATGTTTACGTATTTTTTATAACCCTAAGTTCAAACTTTATTACAAAGCAATTGCTCGTTATTAATTACATATCATCAAATAAATATGTCTAGTTGAAAATATATTGATCAGTAAATTAATAGGTACTACCTCCGTCCGGGTTTACAGGTCCCCTCGACCAAGACGCATGGATCAAGGCAGAAATCTGACTCCAACGACGCATGATTTTCTAGCAAAGCAAACGCAGGCAGTTATTGCATGCAACACTTTGGTTTCCACCCCCTAATAATTCCACTCGCATGCGTGCATGCAGATGTAGTTCCGGGAAATCAGTAATCCCTCCGTTTTTATTTGGTTCGCGTATTAGCTTTGGTCAAAGTCAAGCTTTATAAACTTTGACCAATTTTATAAACACAAATATTAATATATACGATAACAAATCAACATCATTAGATTTATTATTGAATGTACTTTCACATAATATAAATTTGTTATGGTAAATGTTTATATTATTTTCTATAAATTTGGTCAAACTTTACGAAGTTTGACTTCAGTCAACTCTAATATGCGGAGTAAATAAAAACAGAGGGAGTACTTTCTCTCTCCCATGATCTGGTGTGGACATCCTCATCCAATCAGCGAGCTCCCTCTCCCATGGATTGGCCCACATATGTTTACTAAAGGCTGAGGATTAAGAGAGGACATAACTGCGCTTTGGGAGACGTACATGCGTGGGGCGTTCGATCGAGGCAAAGGCCTTGTAAACACATACGCGCCTACACTGCCTACTGGACCTGTAAACCAGGACGGAGGTAGTAATTGATAAGGCATCGTAGCATAAACAATCATAAAGTAGTATAAATTATGGAATACTAGTTTATGATACTAAAACCATAATGCATAACATACAAACAAGTATTCAAGTATCATCATATTTATTTATTTATAAATTCTTAATGCACAGCTATCTAAAAGGTCTCTTTTTATTAGTTTTTCAGGATCTATGTGCCATGATATTGTTATAGAGCATGATTAATATGACCTCTCATTATTAACTGTTGTGCGACATTGGCGTATTATCGATTGTATTGTAATATACAAAATGAATCTCCCATTGTGCAAGCCATGGGAATGTGACCCACGAAGGTCCCATTATTAGATTTACAAAATGATATAACGCTTGCTACTTGCATCATAGGCTCGGTGGTCAAGCGGACCGGCCGGTAGTTGGACCTGGCATCCTCTTGATGGGTGTGTCCACACACTCAATCAGGTCTGTCCAGAAATCAAGCCTAAGAGGCCCCATGAACGAGGTCCACAAAAGATGAATACAATACATTGTGCGATATCATCAAGGTTGCCATCAAGCTATGCATGTCGACTCTAATGGGCATATCTGGTGGTTTTCTGCTAGGACCTTCCATGCACAGAGGAAAAATAAATGTGTTGTCTAGTTCCCATAACGGTAAATGTCCAAGGCAGGTGGTTTCGAACAATTTAGAAATAAATTGGGCAAGTTTCCTAGAATCCTTTAAATGAAACTGAAAATATATTGATCAGTAAATTAAAAGAATATTCACGACTGTTGAACTAACTAATACCACCTTTTCCATCTATAGTTCGTAAATGCGTTGAAGTAATTTTTGGTAAATCTATAATTCGGGCTACATTATTCCTGATAAGCTAAATATACGTGCATTCTAGCGACAAAGGAAGAAGAATTACGTTATTTTATAAAACTTATCGTTCAACTTGGTTATACTTTAGATGGTACAAAAGGAAATAAAGCATGCTCTCACCACATGACTAAAGTTTCACGCGACCATCTATTAAACCAGAAAAAAAAGTGGTCAACAGTCTCACTAATGGCTCTTCTGCTTAGAACGCCAATGGAATGAAGACAGGCCATTCAATGATGTTTACGTATTTTTTATGAACCTAATTCAAAACTTTATTACAAAAAAATTGTCCCGTTAGTAATTAGATATCATCAGATAAATATATCTAGTTGCTAGTCATATTTTAGCGCCATGTAGTTATGGTACTTGATAATGCGTCATAGCATACACAATCATGAAGTAGTATAAATTATGGAATACTAGTTTATGATACTAACACCATAATGCATAACATCATAAAAAAGTATTCAAGTATCACCATATTTATTTATTGATAAATTCTTAATGCGAAGCTATTTACAAGGTCACTTTTTATTAGTTTTTCTGGATCTATGTGCTATGATACTGTAGTAGAGCATGATTGTAATATGACCTCTCTTTATTAATTGTTGTGCCACATCGGCTTATTATCGATTGTACTGCCATTGTGCAAGGCATAAGAACGTCACGCTATGAAGGTCCCATTATTAGATTTACACAATGATAGCACGCTTGCTACTTGCATCCTAGGCTTGGTTGTGAAGCAGATCGGCTGGTAGTTGGATCTATCATCCTTTTGATGGGTGTGTCGACACAACCCAATCAACTCGATCCAGAAATAAAACCTAAGAGGTCCCATGAACGAGGTCCACAAAAGATGCATATAATACATTGTACAAAATCATCAAGGCTTCCATCAAGCTATGCATGCGGACCCTAATGGACATATCTGTAGGTTGTTTGCTAGGACCTAATTAAGCCTGGTCTTGTTCCTGGCCTAGAGGAAAAATAAATTTGTTGTCCATTTCCCATAATAGTAAATGTCCAAGGCAGGTGGATTCGAACAACTAACCTAGAAATAAACTGGGCAAGTTTCCTATAATTCTTAAAATGAAATTGAAGATATATGGCTTCCTTTAAATTAGAAGAACATTCACGGCCATTGAACTACGTAATACCTCTTTTTTCATCTATAGTTGTTAAATTTGTCGAAGTAATTTTTGGCAAATCTATAATTCTAGCTACATAATACCTGACATGCTAAATACACGTGCATGCTAGGCAGTAAGTAAGAATAATTACCTAATTTTGTAAAGCTTATCATTCAACTTTGGTATACTTCAGATGGTATTAAAGGAAATAAACCATGTTCTCAATGCATGACTAAAATTTCACGCGACCATCTTTTAAACCGACAAAAAAGTGGTCAGCGGTCTCTCTTATGGCACTTCCGCATAGAACGCCAATGGAATCAAAATAGGTCTATCTAAGCGATGTTTACGTATTTTTCATAACCCTAAGTCAAAAATTTATTACAAAGCAATTGTCCCCTTTCTGATTATATATCATGAAATAAATATGTCTAGTCGCAACTCATATTTTGGGTCCATATATGTAAGCTACTTGATAAGGCATCATAGCATAAACCCGTTGTAGATTGAAAGGGAGCTGAGAACCCCGTTGTAGACAACTTGTCTAGGTTAGAAAATGTGCTTGATGACCCACTACCTATTGATGATAGCTTTCCTGATGAGCAATTAAATGTTATAAATGCTTCTCATACTGCTCCATGGTATGCTGATTATGCTAATTACATTGTTGCTTAGTTTATACCACCTAGTTTCACGTACCAGCAAAAGAAAAAGTTCTTCTATGATTTGAGGCATTACTTTTCGGATGACCCACATCTCTATAAAGAAGGAGTACCTGAGCATGAACAGGTACAGATCCTACGCAAGTGTCACTCCGAAGCTTATGGAGGACACCATGCTGGAGATAGAACTGCACATAAGGTATTGCAATCTGGTTTTTATTGGCCTACTCTCTTTAAGGATGCCCGTAAGTTTGTCTTATCTTGTGATGAATGTCAAAGAATTGGTAATATTAGTAGACGTCAAGAAATGCCTATGAACTATTCACTCATTATTGAACCATTTGATGTTTGGGGCTTTGACTATATGGGGCCTTTTCCTTCCTCTAATGGATATACACATATTTTAGTTGCTGTTGATTACATTACTAAGTGGGTAGAAGCTATTCTAACTAGTAGTGCTGATCATAATACTTCTATTAAAATGCTTAAAGAAGTTATTTTTCCAAGGTTTGGAGTCCCTAGATATTTAATGACTGATGGTGGTTCACATTTTATTCATGGTGCTTTCCGTAAAATGCTTGCTAAGTATGATGTTAGCCATAGAATTGCATCCCCTTATCGCCCTCAGTCTAGTGGTCAAGTAGAATTGAGTAATAGAGAGCTCAAATTAATTTTGCAAAAGACTGTTAATAGGTCTAGAAAGAATTGGTCCAAGAAACTTGATGATGCATTATGGGCTTATAGAACCGCATATAAAAATCCTATGGGTATGTCTCCGTATAAAATGGTTTATGGAAAAGCATGTCACTTACCTCTCGAACTAGAACATAAGGCATATTGGGCTATTAAAGAGCTCAATTATGATTTTAAACTTGCCGGTGAGAAGAGGTTATTTGATATTAGCTCACTCGATGAATGGAGAACCCAAGCCTATGAAAATGCCAAGTTGTTTAAAGAAAAAGTTAAAAGATGGCATGATAAAAGGATACAAAAGCGTGAGTTTAATGTAGGTGATTATGTATTGCTATACAACTCTCGTTTAAGATTTTTTGCAGGAAAACTTCTCTCTAAATGGGAAGGTCATTACGTTATCGAGGAGGTCTATCGTTCCAGTGCCATAAAAATCAACAATTTCGAAGGCACAAATCCGAAGGTGGTGAACGGTCAAAGAATCAAACATTATATCTCAGGTAATCCCATAAATGTTGAAACCAATGTTATTGAAACTGTAACCCTGGAGGAATACATAAGGGACACTTTCAGGAACGTTTCAGACTCCGAAAAGGAATAGGTATGTGGTACGGTAAGTAAACCGACTCCAAAACAGTTTTTAAGGCAATATTTCTCCGTTTTGGAATATTTAGAAAAATAGAAAAATAAGAAGCAATCCGGGAAGGACACAAGGGCTCCACGAGGGTGGAGGGCGCGCCCTACCCTACCGGGCGCGCCCCCCTACCTGGTGGGCTTTCCGGACTCCGTTTTCGTACACGACACGTATTTTGGTCGGTAAAAATTCATTATATAATCTCCTGGAGGTTTTGACTCCCGTATCATGCAAAAATCTCCTATTTTTTGTTTCGAGCTGTTTTTCTGATAGATCCAGGTCGTCATGTCATCTTCAAGCGCCCCCAAAGACCAGTTCTTCGAGAAGGTCATCAACCCCTACCTCGCAGAAGTGCTGCAACACCCTCAAGCCATTGAGATGCGTGAGGGGTTGTTGCACATCCGCGATGCTGAGGGACCAAGGAAGGCCGGAAGCACGGAGGCAAGGCTCGAGGCATTGAAGCAAGAAGTTTTCAAGTGTCAGGAGATGGTGGAGCGTGGACTCGATTCCAATCACATTATGATCACGGAGTTCACCAACAACCACAAGCTGGACGTCAAGGACATTGGGGAGGCCATCTTCAAGCTTCATGAGAAAAACGAACACCTCCAAGCCCAGATCTATGACCTGCAAAATCAAAACTGTGAGTATGAATATAGATTCAAGAGGATGAGTTTGGCTGCAGATTTGAGGTTTCAGGAGACTCGATCATCCTTCTATGATGGTGAGCCCATGACGTGGAAGAAGGACGACAAGCCTACGCCATCAACAAAACCATCACCTTCTTCACCAACAAAGAAGAATTGAGTATCTGGTATGGGCACTCCCCTTGGCAACTGCCAAGCTTGGAGGAGTGCCCCAGTATCGTATCACCGTCACTTTTACCTTTACCATTTTTCTTAGTTCGATCCTTTTGATAATATTTTTGATCTAGTAGAATAAAAGTCTTAGTAAGATCTAGTTGTGAGTTTTGCTTTATAATCCTTCTATGTAATCGAGTCCGTGAGCTATATAATAAAGATTAGTGCTGAGTAAAGGGCTTGATTATTTTGCCATGATCCTAAATGAATAAAAGAAAAGAGAAAGAAATAAAATGAAACAAAGAGATTATATGGATCTCATGGAGAGTAATGAGCTCACATAGAAAGAGTATGATGAATAAAAGTTATTGAGAGTTGACAAACATAGTTTCGGTCATCGTTGCAATTAATAGGAAGTAATAAAGAAAGAGAGGTTTTCACATATAGATATAATATCTTGGACATCTTTTATGATTGTGAGCACTCATTAAAATATGACATGCTAAAGAGTTGACGTTGGACAAGGAAGACAACGTAATGGGTTATGTTTTCTTACATCTGATATAAATTATATTATCATGGATCATCCAACATGGTTGAGCTTGCCTTTCCCCCTCATGCTAGCCAAATTCATCGCACCAAGTAGAGATAGTACTTGTGCCTCCAAATACCCTTAAACCAGTTTTGCCATGAGAGTCCACTATACCTACCTATGGATTGAGTAACAACTTACTTGGAGGATCTTACTCAATCCATAGGTAGGTATAGTGGACTCTCATGGCAAAACTGGTTTAAGGGTATTTGGAGGCACAAGTACTATCTCTACTTGGTGCAAGCAATAAAAATTTGCTCTCTAAATATGTATGACTTATTAGTGTGGGAGAAATAAGCTTTATACGATCGTGTGATATGGAAGAAATAAAAGAGACAGACTGCATAATAAAGGTCCATATCACAAGTGGCAATATAAAGTGACGTTCTTTCGCATTAAGATTTTGTGCATCCAACTATAAAAGCACATGACAACCTCTGCTTCCCTCTGCGAAGGGCCTATCTTTTACTTTTATCTCCTATCACTGGTAGAAAAAGGGCCTTTAGTCCCGGTTCGTAAGGGCCTTTAGTCCCGGTTGTGGAACCGGGACTAAAGGGTAGGTACTAATGCCCTGACCCTTTAGTCCCGGTTCAATCCAGGACCGGGACTAAAGGCCCTCCATGTGGCCGGTCCACCTTTAGTCCCGGTTGGTAACACCAACCGGTACTAAAGGAAATTTTCTGATTTTTTTTGAAATATTTTTTTGAATTTTTTTTATTTTCAAGTTTCTGAATTATTTTAACCTCTAATCTCTAATCACCCCTCATCACTGCTCAATTTAATCTCTAATCACCCCTCATCATTACAAATTATCTAACTTCCCGAACGGTCACCCATCCTCTCACTACTCCAGCCTGAGCACGCTTAACTTCCGGGTTCTATTCTCCCTCATTTCCAAGTCTGCACTTGTTGTTTTCCTGACAATAGTAAGATGCCAATCCTATTAACCCTCAGGAATTTAGCTTGAGCATGAAGTCACATATTTCACTGTTTGAGTTTGAA
>NW_021202792.1:80799-81261 GCF_002162155.2 Triticum dicoccoides
CATTTTGAGAATATATAAAAAATACTTAGCCGAAGAAGTTCACCAGGGGGGCCACACCCTGCCCACGAGGGTGGGGGCACGCCCCCTACCTCATGGGCCCCCTGGTGGCCCTCCGGTAGCCATCTTCTGCTATATGAAGTCTTTCGATGGAAAAAAAATCATAAGCCATCTTCTCGGACGAAACTCCATCGCCACGAGGCGGAACCTTGGCGTAACCAATCTAGGGCTCTGGCGGAGCTGTTCTGCCGGGGAAACTTCCCTCTGGGAGGGGGAAATCATCGCCATCGTCATCATCAACGCTCCTCTCATCGGGAGAGGGCAATCTCCATCAACATCTTCATCAGCACCATCTCCTCTCAAAACCCTAGTTCATCTCTTGTATCCAATTCTTGTCTCCAAGTCCAGGATTGGTGCTAGTAGGTTGCTAGTAGTGTTAATTACTTCTTGTAGTTGATGCTATTT
>NW_021202792.1:82936-83447 GCF_002162155.2 Triticum dicoccoides
GGCGCGGCGGCATGGTGGCGGGGGGCGGCGGCGAGGCGAGAGACTGGCAGCAGCGAGGCCAGAGAGCGGGGGTTGTGGTAGGGTAGCTCTGGGACAAGAGAGAAAGGGGGACAAGGCCTATGCGCGAGCGCGCCCGAGCTGCACAACAGCAATGGTGGCGGCGGCGGCTAGGGTGTTTGGGGTGGGGAGGGAGATTAAAAGGGTGGCATGTGCCACCGATGGGCGGAGCCGGAGGGGGGGGGGGTGGACACGCGCTCGCGTCCTGCCCGTCCGCGCGATGTCCGTTTCACCCCAAAAGCGGCCCAAACTTGGAAGAATATTGGCATTACTAATTTCTCAGAAAAAAACCTGCTTTTGTAGCACCCTCTTATTGATCCATGAGATATGAACCAATGAATTCATAAACATAAATGTTTTGTTTGCTCTTTCAACTCTGTCTATTGTGTTGTCATGGCCATGATTGCACAATAGCGACGCTTCTCCAAGTACACGTGTGCAAATATTTGATTAG
>NW_021202793.1:0-766 GCF_002162155.2 Triticum dicoccoides
ACACGTAAGCGCACCTTGGGGTTCAACAAGATGTGAAATCACTTTGGGACCCCAAAACGGTGAGTAATAGTCCACGAAACGGGTTAGAATCGGCCAAAACTACGAGTGTTGATGACGGACACGTAAACCTACCCCAGGGTTTGTTACTCGTGGAAATCACTCCGACACCCCAAAACAGTGAGTAATAGTCCATGAAACGGGCCAGAATCGGCCAAAACTGTCAGTGTTGATGACCGACACGTAAGCGCACCTTGGGGTCCAACAAGAATGGAAATCACTTTGGGATCCCAAAACTTTGAGTAATAGTCCACGAAACGGGTCAGAATCGGCCAAAACTGCGAGTGTTGATACCGACACGTAAACACACCACAGGGTTCGTTACTCGTGGAAATCAATCCGGGACCTCAAAACAGTGAGTAATAGTCCATGAAACAAGCCAGAATTGGCCAAAACTGTGAGTGTTGATGACCGACACGTAAGCGCACCTTGGGCTTCAACAAGAATGGAAATCATTTTGGGACCCCAAAACGGTGAGTAATAGTCCATGAAATGGGTCAGAATCGGCCAAAACTGCGAGTGTTGATGACCGACACGTAAACGCACCACAGGGTTCGTTACTCGTGTACATCACTCCGGGACTCCAAAACAATGAGTAATAGTCCATGAAATGGGTCAGAATCGACCAAAACTATGAGTGTTGATGACCAACACGTAAACGCACCACAGGGTTCGTCACTCGTGGACATCACTCCGGGACCCCAAAACA
>NW_021202793.1:2063-2485 GCF_002162155.2 Triticum dicoccoides
CATGAAACAAGCCAGAATCGGCCAAAACTGTGAGTGTTGATGACCGACACGTAAGCGCACCTTGGGCTTCAACAAGAATGGAAATCATTTTGGGACCCCAAAACGGTGAGTAATAGTCCATGAAACGGGTCAGAATCGGCCAAAACTGCGAGTGTTGATACGGACACGTAAACACACCACAGGGTTCGTTACTCGTGTACATCACTCTGAGACTCCAAAACAATGAGTAATAGTCCATGAAACGGGCCAGAATCGGCCAAAACTATGAGTGTTGATGACTGACACATAAGCGCACCTTGGTGTCTAACAAGAATGGAAATCACTTTGGGACCCCAAAACGGTGAGTAATAGTCCATGAAACGGGTCAGAATCGGCCAAAACTGCGAGTGTTGATACCGACACGTAAACACACCACAGGGTTC
>NW_021202793.1:2495-3110 GCF_002162155.2 Triticum dicoccoides
ATCACTCCGGGACCCCAAAACAGTGAGTAATAGTCCATGAAACGGGGCAGAATCGGCCAAAACTATGAGTGTTGATGACCGACACGTAAGCGCACCTTGGGGTTCAACAAGATGTGAAATCACTTTGGGACCCCAAAACGGTGAGTAATAGTCCACGAAACGGGTTAGAATCGGCCAAAACTACGAGTGTTGATGACGGACACGTAAACCTACCCCAGGGTTTGTTACTCGTGGAAATCACTCCGACACCCCAAAACAGTGAGTAATAGTCCATGAAACGGGCCAGAATCGGCCAAAACTGTGAGTGTTGATGACCGACACGTAAGCGCACCTTGGGGTCCAACAAGAATGGAAATCACTTTGGGATCCCAAAACTTTGAGTAATAGTCCACGAAACGGGTCAGAATCGGCCAAAACTGCGAGTGTTGATACCGACACGTAAACACACCACAGGGTTCGTTACTCGTGTACATCAATCCGGGACCCCAAAACAGTGAGTAATAGTCCATGAAACAAGCCAGAATCGGCCAAAACTGTGAGTGTTGATGACCGACATGTAAGCGCACCTTGGGCTTCAACAAGAATGGAAATCATTTTGGGACCCCAAAACGGTGA
>NW_021202794.1:0-1195 GCF_002162155.2 Triticum dicoccoides
AATGAAGCCTAACAATAAACCATCTAGTGTTGCTTCTGAAATTAAATTGAAAAGTGCATGTTTATTTGCCACCAAATCTGATATTGATGAGCTAGATTTCGGCAAATCTGTTTGCTATGCTTTTGTGTGCAAAGAGGCATTATTTTCATTCGAGGACGTGCCTTCCTCTTTGCCTCCTGCTGTCACTAACATTTTGCAGGAGTTCGCTGACGTCTTTCCACAAGACGTGCCACCGGGATTACCGCCTATTCGAGGGATTGAGCATCAGATTGACTTAATTCCCGGTGCTTCACTGCCAAACCGTGCACCATACCGTACCAATCCAGAGGAGACGAAGGAGATTATGCGCCAAGTACAAGAGCTTCTCGACAAAGGTTATATACGCGAATCCCTTAGTCCTTGTGTTGTTCCTATTATTCTAGTGCCGAAAAAGGATGGTACATCACGTATTTGTGTTGATTGTAGAGGCATTAATAATATTACAATTCGTTATCGTCATCCTATTCCTAGGCTAGATGATATGCTTGATGAATTGAGTGGTTCTACAATATTCTCCAAAGTTGATTTGCGTAGTGGCTACCACCAAATTCGTATGAAATTGGGAGATGAATGGAAAACAGCATTTAAAACTAAGTTTGGATTATATGAGTGGTTAGTCATGCCTTTTGGGTTAACTAATGCACCTAGTACTTTCATGAGATTAATGAACGAAGTTTTACGTGCTTTCATTGGAGGATTTGTGGTAGTTTACTTTGATGACATACTGATTTATAGCAGATCTTTGGAAGAACATTTGGAACATTTACGTGCTGTTTTTATTGCTCTACGTGATGCACGTTTGTTTGGTAACCTTGGGAAGTGCACCTTTTGCACCGACCGAGTATCTTTTCTTGGCTATGTTGTTACTCCACAGGGAATTGAAGTTGACAAAGCCAAGATTGAAGCTATTGAGAGTTGGCCGCAGCCCAAAACGGTCACACAAGTGAGGAGTTTTCTTGGCCTCGCTGGATTCTATAGGCGTTTTGTGAGAGATTTCAGCACCATTGCTGCACCTCTCAACGAGCTTACAAAGAAGGATGTGCCTTTTGTTTGGGGTACCGCACAGGAAGAAGCCTTCACGGTATTGAAAGATAAGTTGACACATGCTCCTTTACTCCAACTTCCTGATTTTAATAAGACTTTTGAGCTTGAATGT
>NW_021202795.1:0-1336 GCF_002162155.2 Triticum dicoccoides
GAATATAAAGGGAATAATAAACATGGCAGAGAAAAAGTTCCAGGACCTAAAGTCTCATGACTGCCACGTGATTATGACGCAACTGCTTCCGGTTGCATTGAGGGGGCTTCTACCGGAAAACGTTCGATTAGCCATTGTGAAGCTATGTGCATTTCTCAATGCAATCTCTCAGAAGGTAATCGATCCAGAAATCATACCAAGGTTACAGAATGATTTGGTGTAATGTCTTGTCAGTTTTGAGTTGGTGTTCCCACCGGTTCGTAAGGGCCTTTAGTGCCGGTTTTGCAACCGGCACTAAAGAGTGGAGACTAAAGACCCCCCCTTTAGTACCGGTTTGGCACGAACCGGCACTAAAGGCCCACCACGTGGCGTGAGCTCGCGCCCTGGTATGGGGGACCTTTAGTACCGGTTGGTGTTACCAACCGGTACTATAGGGGGTTTTTTTTGAATTTTTTTTTGAAAATTTTGGAAAAAAATTGATTTTTTTATTTTTAATTTTTCTGAATTATTTGATGATTTAGTCTCTAATCACCTTTCTTAACGGCTCAAGTGTGGATCACTCATTCCAAATCGCCTAACTTCCCGGCCGGTCACCCATCCCTCTCACTACTCCAGCCTGAGCACGCACGCTTAACTTCCGGGTTCTATTCTCCCTCGTTTCCAAGTCCGCACTTGTTGTTTTCATGACAATAGTAAGATGTGAATCCTATTAACCCTCAGGAGTTTAGCTTGAGCATGAAGTCACACGTTTCACTATTTGAGTTTGAAACTATTATTCTTAAAAACAATAATTATGTAGTAACACTAATATTTCTTGAATAAGTAGTTTGACCATAGTTTGACCACAGTTTGACCAGTTTGACCAAAATTCAAAAAAACTGAGATACTTATTTAGTAACACTAATATTATTGCATAATTATTTAGTAACACTCTATATTTCTTGAATCAGTTGTTTGACCGGTTTGACAAGATTTAACCAAAATTCAAAAAAACATAAATTAGAGCATATCTTTTTTTCCTTTTACAATTTTGTCATTTCAAAAATTGTCCTAAACCCTAAACCCGGGACCTAAAACGTCGGAAACTCTATGCTAAACAGTAAAAACTAAGGGCTTAAACCATAAAACCTAACCCTAAACTCTGAAATCTAAACCCTAGCACTAAACGCTAAAAACGTCTAAAAAACGTCCAAAAACTCTATTTTCCCTTTGGAATTTTGTGATTTTAAAAAATTGTCGAAACGGAAAACTTGTTGCATTTAAGTGTTGTATGAACTTTATGTATGAATTTGTATTAATTTGGTCTATTCGGTGTTGTGTAATGAAGATGAGCCGG
>NW_021202796.1:0-545 GCF_002162155.2 Triticum dicoccoides
CCTTTAGTCCCGGTTGGTGCCACCAACCAAGACCAATGGCCTTGTGCTGCCCCGCACCCAAAAGTTTAGTCCCACCTCGCTAGAGGAGCCCACCCTCCCGAGCTCCTCTCAACTGCAGGCTTTCAGGCCTAATCTGTCACTGCAATGCATGTGGGCCTACTGGGCCTACTGTGGGCCTGAATCCTGGCCCATGGTAGGGTTTCTAATCGTATTCAGGCCATGATGGCCCAGTAGGTGGCATTTTTTTGTTTTCTTGTTGCTTTATTTATTTTCTTTTATTTTTTGCTTTATTTTTTAATTCTTTATGCTTTTAGTTTTAGAAAAATTATAAACTTTTTGTTAATGCCATTAGTTTTCAAATTTGAAAACACTTTTTTAGTTTTTTTATTTTCTTTGTTGCTTTATTTATTTTATTTTGTGATTAACTTTACTATAAAAATAGTGTTTTCCTGTTTTTTTATTTGTTTTTTGCATTATTTATTTTCTTTTGTTTTTTGCTTTAATTTTTAATTCTGTTTGCTTTTAGGTTAGCAAAATTATAAACT
>NW_021202797.1:0-1166 GCF_002162155.2 Triticum dicoccoides
CATTTCTTTCTGTTTTCTGTTTTTTTAATACTTCTGCAACTTTGTTGAATTAAATAAAATACTTAGGCTACTCCTAAAATCACCAAACTACTCCTGGTCCATAGTTGGATTATTTCCAACATGAAACATTTTAGTTTGGAGATATTTGAGCATTTAAATATTTTATATAATTTTAAATGCCCAAATTCAAATATTTATGATTTAATTCAAAAACCCTAAGATGGCCTAGGAAAATGTGCACCACTTTTGGCAGAGGTTCTGAACCAAGACAAAAATGATGGGCATTTTAGAAGGGCATTTCAGGTTCATTGAAAAAGTTTTTAGTAAACCCTAGTTGGTTTCAGAGGGGACTGGGGGTTCTGTCATCCCCATTTCAGGTTTCTGGTGAAAGAATAAACATGATGCAACACTCTAATGCATGACTAGCTAGGGTGTGACAACTCACCCCCACTCAAAAGAATCTTGTCCCGAGATTTGGGTTCCTCCGGGAAGAAGGCGGGATACTCGAGTCGAAGACGATCCTCCCTTTCCCAAGTTGCTTCATCCTCAGAATGGTGCGACCATTGAACTTTGAGAAACTTGATATTATGACGTCGAGTGGTACGCTCGGCCTGATCGAGGATACGAATGGGGTACTCTCGATATGTAAGATTATCTTGGAGATCAAGCGTTTCGTAGTCCACTCCACGGATAGGATCCGAGAAGCAACGCCTGAGTTGAGAAACGTGGAAGACATTGTGGACTCTGGAGAGGTGCGGAGGTAGTTCCAACTGGTAGGCAACTTCTCCTCGTTTAGCGAGAATGCGAAAAGGTCCAATGTAACGAGGAGCCAATTTGCCTTTGATACCGAAACGATGGGTTCCCTTCAGAGGGTTAACCCGAAGGTAAGCCTTCTCGTCAACCTCGAAAGTCATAGCCTTATGTTTTCGGTCATATTGACTCTTTTGACGAGATTGGGCTGTTTTCAACTTTTCACGAACGATGCGAACTTGCTCTTCTGCTTCCTGAATCATATCCGGGCCAAAGAATTGTCTTTCCCCGGTCTCTGACCAGTTAAGGGGTGTTCGACACCGTCGTCCATAGAGAACTTCAAAAGGGGCTTTACCCAAGCTAGATTGATAGCTGTTGTTGTAAGAAAATTCGGCAAATGGAAGGCATTTCTCCCA
>NW_021202798.1:0-1120 GCF_002162155.2 Triticum dicoccoides
CATTAGTCACGCCGCCGCTGCATCATTATCCCTTCCGCTGTCCACCATCCCATCCATTAATTTCCACCACGTGCTACGCACTGTTCATTGTCATAATCATAGTTGAGGTCATTCACATCTTCGCCTGATCCAATCTGCATCTTATCTAGTTTGTCTTGGAAAGAGGGAGAAAAAAAGATAGAGGAAAAAAAAAGAGGAAAAAAAAAGAGAGAGAGAAGAAAAAGAAAAAAAAAGAGTGAGAAAAAAAAGAGAGAAGAAAAAAAATCGGAACTTTCTAGAATCAATATCGTACCTGAATTCGGATTAGAATCTGTTTTGCGCACTGTTCAGTAAAACAGGTGTATCTTCCTCATACGAAGTCCGTTTTGGCTCCGTGAGTACTCAAATTGAAGCTAGCAACGAGACGCATGTAAATAGTTGCAGACACTAGTTCAATATTTGACACCTCAAAATCGGCTTCTAAATAGGTCTTTTTGCCCTCCGAAGTTCGTGAACACAACTTGTTCCAATTTTTTAGGCCAGTTTTAGAATTCTTTGACTCCTCATTTCAACTCGGAATTGAGTGATTCTTTTTGCATTGGAAAGCTTGAGTTAGTAGCATTCTTTGAAAGAATTTATCAGAAAATTGTCTCAAACTTTTCAAGAGAAAAGTTGGAGAGAGAGTTGTTGTATATCCTGCTTGGCAGTTGTTTTTCATCATTATCTTCACTGCCGTTGTGATCTTCACTTATATCTTGTTGTCAAGAGCTACTTAGTATCCTTCATTGATGCTAGTTGTGCTACGCCGTGACCTCATTAGTGTTCTAGGCTCGCGTCTCTAGTCCGGTCTAGCCTAGGACCAGCACAGTACCGTCGTTGAGCGTTTATTCAACATTGCATCTTTGAATTGATTATTGCTAATCTTTTGCTACCATATATAGCCAACCCAGCTCCACATATTTCTACACCGTGTATACGTACGCTCCCCTGGCAATCGCTTTACTCAATATTCGGAGTTACTTGACACCGCTGGTTGCCGATCACCGCCTGCTGCATGGTAAGAACTTGTAAGACATTGATATTTGCTTTACTGTGAGCGTTTTACCACCACATCCTAGTAGTTATAGGAACATTATTTTTG
>NW_021202799.1:0-1359 GCF_002162155.2 Triticum dicoccoides
GGAACATCGTCTACCGGGAGGGAACAGATACCGGCAACAAGGAAGAAATACAATCAATGCAATGCACAATATGATGCATGCTCATGACATGGCAATATGAATGTGTTTTGAGCTAATGCAACTAGCAACAGATTAAATGAAGTTGGTTTGAATACAAGATTCAAATTCAAACTCCATATGTGATTATTTAAATGCCCTTTAAACGTTTTGTCCAAAACAGAGGACAAACATTGTTCAAACATGCATGAAAATGGTACAGATGGATTCCTTGAATTTTTCTGATAATTTTTCATATATAAATTATTTAATTTTGAGTTACGGTTAATTTTCTATGATTTATTGAAGTTTTAGCTATTTTCTGAAATTCCTGAAATAATAATAAATCCAGAAATGATTATGGCGTCAGCACCACGTCACAGTGACGTCAGCAGGGTCAACTGGGCGCCCCAGGTCAAACCTGACGTGTGGGGGCCACACGTCAGTGACACAGGAGCTAATCCCGGTCAAACCCAGCGCTGACTGGGGTTTGACCAGGGGTGGGGCCCACTGTCAGTGGCTGTGGGTTTAATTAGTGGGGCCATTAACACTAATTAAGCGTGCCCCGTCGGCAGTCGCCGGAGTATCGCCGGCGGCGACCATTCCGTACGGCGGCGCGGCTCGGATTTGAGCTAGGGGCGATGGTTTGGCGCGCGGTTTGTGGCTACGGCTTGCTGGCGTTCTTGCGCATCTAGTGGTAGCAGCGACAGCAGCTGGGATGGCCTGAGTCGACGGCGACGAGCACTTTCGCGGCGGCCGGAGTTCGGGCACCCGCGGGTTTGGCGTTGCGGTGCACGGGAGGGGGAGCTGGTTGGTGTGTTGGGCTCCTGGAGGCTTTATGAGCACGGTGAAGCACTCCGTCGTGGGCATGCGCGGCTATGGCCACGGCTGCGCCATGGCCGGCGGCGAGAAGCTCTCGGCCGCGACGGCATCGGTGTTAGAGGAAGAAATCGGGCCAGGGAAGAGGGGGAAACAGCACAGGAGCTCACAGCGGGTGCAGCGGTGGCCTCGGCGAGCTCGGGGAGGCACCGGAGCGAGCGGAGCATCGAGGGGGATCTCCGGCGGCCGAGGTCGGAAACGGCGGCACTGGCAAGGCTTCAGGGCGTCCGGCGTTGCGTAGCTCAGCGAGGAGGTCGAGGACGACGCGACGGAGCTTATGGAACTGGCGGAGGGGCGAGGGAGGGCTGGTGGCTGCGGCTATGGCGAACGGCGGCGACGGCTGCGCTCGGGGATCACAGGGAAGAGAGGGAAAGAGAGAGCCAGAGGAGGGGGAGCGGTCCAGAGGGAGAGGGGAAGTGAGAGGGGGGTCGGGGAGGCGCGTGG
>NW_021202800.1:0-2290 GCF_002162155.2 Triticum dicoccoides
GAAGTCAAAATATCTCTGCCTTGACCAAACTTTTAGAAAAATGTATTAGCATTCACAATGTCAAATCAACATTGTTAGATTCATTATGAAATGTAGTTTCATAGTATATATATTTGGTATTGTAGCGAAAACGCCAAACAGAGACCGAGCTCCATGGAGGCCTTTATTTGAAAGCTTCAAAATTCAAACTTTTCAGTTTCAAAAAATTCTGAAAATAAATACACATATACCTAGATACATAATGTACATGTGTGCAAATTTTTAGGTCAGAATACATTAAAACGTTAGCTACACAAAAAAGACAAATTTGGGGCTTTTTAGCATATGTACTGTTCATCTTTAAAGTCCATGATTTTGTTTTTTTGTGCAGCTCACAATTCAAGGTATTTCATCCTGAATTTTCCCACACATACATTTTACATCCTTGCATACTTGTGTATTATTTTTCAGAATTTTTTGAAACCAAAATTTATGAATTTTGAATTTTTCAAAATAAAGGGTTCCATGGAGCTCGGTCTCCAAAATGCCCTACTCTTATAGACGTTAATACTTTTCAATACAAATTTTCTCAAACTTTGCAAAGTTTGACTTGACACAAACGTAATATGTGGAGTAAAAAGGACCGGAGGAAGTACTTAATTGCATAGACCCATCAGTTGTTTTCTCTCTATCCTTTCTTGTTTAATTGTCCACCATCCCGATAGTGCTGCTTAGTGCATCATGGGCGGACCACTAACAGATAGTATGCTACCACTTATCATATATTAATTCTACTTATCACAGCCATTGCTAGGTTCGGTTGGCGGACATGGAACAAGATATGTGTGGCACTAACTCAAAGAAGGCGCATTAAAATATTTTATGTTCTTCTTGTGTCAAAGCGCACCTATATTTCTCAACAAATTTATTAAATCTTTTAGTTGCCATCGCAAATGACTATTTGAATGGTGACTGCCGTGTGATGTTTTCATCCATATATCTTAAAAATACATTATAGCTTAATGTGACTCTGCCGGCTGCTAACAAAGCAACAAACATGAATGCATCAGCACAATTGCTGAGTTGATTGTCTTCAACTCACGTGCATCCCACCAGCATTTGTCGGGCTGCTAACATGTGTCGTGCATGCATCCCCTAAAAAAACATGTGTCATCCATGCATCTATGTGTGTTATGCAAGATATACCTGATTGCTATAGCTGTGCGTTGTCACGCCCATGATGGATCTGTGCCTTTCCGATAATCTAGCCTTGTAATGTTTTGGTTGGAGCGGCTGCTATGAAACATCAATGCAATCTAGGCAGCATTGTCTTTGGCCTAGTATCAATCATACGAGGATAACGCTAAAACTTGTGACAAGAAAGCACTGTCGTACTCGAACTATGACGGAAAACCTACATATTCCATTAAACTAATAAATCAGGCAAAACTTTGATTACTAACTGAACTGCAAGAACTGAAAAATAGCAAAAGAAAGGTAGATTTTATTATGAATGCTACGTATATGCATAATGTTCGGTAATAGATATTGTTATTTAGAGCTTTCCAGGGCCCACAACACAGAGTGTTCTCCTATTCTTTTTCCTCGCATCCTCACCATGGGTTCGAGTGTAGGCTGCCTGGTAGTTGTCCTTTATTTCTCTTCTTTTTCTCCACTTAGAACCATGGCCATCTGAATAGGAGTTAGCTCACCCTCGCGAGACCAAATTTAGATTCATGGCGCATTGTGATTACTAGCTTCGTTTGGCAGAGATAGAGAATTATCCTGTCAACTTACAGGAGGCCCTTACAAATACTTTATGTTCTTCTTGTGTCTGAACGCAACTACATTTCCAAAGGCAGCAACACATTTAATTACTCACATACAATTAATTAGCATGGTATAAAGCATGGGGGCGCGCATGGAGGTGAGACATGTGTATCTAATCTAATGGTAATGTGTTGACATCCGAGTATCATGTGACGTTTTCGTCCATATCCTCTAATAATGTGTTGTAGTTGAAGGTGACTCCTCTCGGCTGCTAAAAATGCAGTATGAATGCACACATGGATCTTGAACTAGCGGGGGAGAACATAAAGGCGCCATGGCCTGTATACTAAAAATGATTCAACCGGCTGCTAACATTCTCAGTGAAGAGCAGATCTTAAAGTCGATCTAGTGGACACCGCACCGACGGAGTAGTACGCATAAGATCAATATACCGGATTCCTACGGCTGCTACTTGACTGTGAGAAACGTGGATTCCTACGGCTGCTACTTGACGGTGAGAAACGTGGATGCATGCATGCGC
>NW_021202801.1:0-2290 GCF_002162155.2 Triticum dicoccoides
GAAGTCAAAATATCTCTGCCTTGACCAAACTTTTAGAAAAATGTATTAGCATTCACAATGTCAAATCAACATTGTTAGATTCATTATGAAATGTAGTTTCATAGTATATATATTTGGTATTGTAGCGAAAACGCCAAACAGAGACCGAGCTCCATGGAGGCCTTTATTTGAAAGCTTCAAAATTCAAACTTTTCAGTTTCAAAAAATTCTGAAAATAAATACACATATACCTAGATACATAATGTACATGTGTGCAAATTTTTAGGTCAGAATACATTAAAACGTTAGCTACACAAAAAAGACAAATTTGGGGCTTTTTAGCATATGTACTGTTCATCTTTAAAGTCCATGATTTTGTTTTTTTGTGCAGCTCACAATTCAAGGTATTTCATCCTGAATTTTCCCACACATACATTTTACATCCTTGCATACTTGTGTATTATTTTTCAGAATTTTTTGAAACCAAAATTTATGAATTTTGAATTTTTCAAAATAAAGGGTTCCATGGAGCTCGGTCTCCAAAATGCCCTACTCTTATAGACGTTAATACTTTTCAATACAAATTTTCTCAAACTTTGCAAAGTTTGACTTGACACAAACGTAATATGTGGAGTAAAAAGGACCGGAGGAAGTACTTAATTGCATAGACCCATCAGTTGTTTTCTCTCTATCCTTTCTTGTTTAATTGTCCACCATCCCGATAGTGCTGCTTAGTGCATCATGGGCGGACCACTAACAGATAGTATGCTACCACTTATCATATATTAATTCTACTTATCACAGCCATTGCTAGGTTCGGTTGGCGGACATGGAACAAGATATGTGTGGCACTAACTCAAAGAAGGCGCATTAAAATATTTTATGTTCTTCTTGTGTCAAAGCGCACCTATATTTCTCAACAAATTTATTAAATCTTTTAGTTGCCATCGCAAATGACTATTTGAATGGTGACTGCCGTGTGATGTTTTCATCCATATATCTTAAAAATACATTATAGCTTAATGTGACTCTGCCGGCTGCTAACAAAGCAACAAACATGAATGCATCAGCACAATTGCTGAGTTGATTGTCTTGAACTCACGTGCATCCCACCAGCATTTGTCGGGCTGCTAACATGTGTCGTGCATGCATCCCCTAAAAAAACATGTGTCATCCATGCATCTATGTGTGTTATGCAAGATATACCTGATTGCTATAGCTGTGCGTTGTCACGCCCATGATGGATCTGTGCCTTTCCGATAATCTAGCCTTGTAATGTTTTGGTTGGAGCGGCTGCTATGAAACATCAATGCAATCTAGGCAGCATTGTCTTTGGCCTAGTATCAATCATACGAGGATAACGCTAAAACTTGTGACAAGAAAGCACTGTCGTACTCGAACTATGACGGAAAACCTACATATTCCATTAAACTAATAAATCAGGCAAAACTTTGATTACTAACTGAACTGCAAGAAATGAAAAATAGCAAAAGAAAGGTAGATTTTATTATGAATGCTACGTATATGCATAATGTTCGGTAATAGATATTGTTATTTAGAGCTTTCCAGGGCCCACAACACAGAGTGTTCTCCTATTCTTTTTCCTCGCATCCTCACCATGGGTTCGAGTGTAGGCTGCCTGGTAGTTGTCCTTTATTTCTCTTCTTTTTCTCCACTTAGAACCATGGCCATCTGAATAGGAGTTAGCTCACCCTCGCGAGACCAAATTTAGATTCATGGCGCATTGTGATTACTAGCTTCGTTTGGCAGAG
Organism: Triticum dicoccoides; assembly: GCF_002162155.2. NCBI lineage: Eukaryota > Viridiplantae > Streptophyta > Magnoliopsida > Poales > Poaceae > Triticum > Triticum dicoccoides. Next base: position 1,752 of record NW_021202801.1, read on the forward strand.
ATAGAGAATTATCCTGTCAACTTACAGGAGGCCCTTACAAATACTTTATGTTCTTCTTGTGTCTGAACGCAACTACATTTCCAAAGGCAGCAACACATTTAATTACTCACATACAATTAATTAGCATGGTATAAAGCATGGGGGCGCGCATGGAGGTGAGACATGTGTATCTAATCTAATGGTAATGTGTTGACATCCGAGTATCATGTGACGTTTTCGTCCATATCCTCTAATAATGTGTTGTAGTTGAAGGTGACTCCTCTCGGCTGCTAAAAATGCAGTATGAATGCACACATGGATCTTGAACTAGCGGGGGAGAACATAAAGGCGCCATGGCCTGTATACTAAAAATGATTCAACCGGCTGCTAACATTCTCAGTGAAGAGCAGATCTTAAAGTCGATCTAGTGGACACCGCACCGACGGAGTAGTACGCATAAGATCAATATACCGGATTCCTACGGCTGCTACTTGACTGTGAGAAACGTGGATTCCTACGGCTGCTACTTGACGGTGAGAAACGTGGATGCATGCATGCGC
>NW_021202802.1:0-1578 GCF_002162155.2 Triticum dicoccoides
TATATATATATATATATATATATATATATATATATATATATATATATATGTATGTATGTATGTATCTATATATATATATATATGGTGGAGTGATTTTGTTGTACCAGCTTCAAAAAAATGCGCTCCTACGTGTACCCGAGTGGGTGTGAGAGAACTAGTGCGTGCGTGCACCGCTTCTCTTCACGAGAGTACAATATACTATGCCCAAAGAATGTTCGCCACAAGAGTAGTAGTATAAGTGTGTGACGTGTGAGCTAAAATAAAAGGTGCGCGACGTCTTTTGTTTTTTTAGAAGTTCTGAGGGTACGGTGTGAAGAGCACATATGTGTGTGACGTCTACCTGCAGATAGACAATGGGTGCGAGAGGACTTAGGAGAGTCGTGACTCGTGAGGGTGCGTGTGTGCGTGAGAGAGAGGGGGCACGTATCAATGCAATGCATGTGTCCGTTAATCATTATCCGACAAACATTCGCCACAAGCCATTTCCTGACGAACGCCGTAACAACCGTTAGATCGACATCTGACAGTGTCAGTTTTGCCATCTCATTTAACAGAACAGCCACTCCTCCTACACACAAATCTTCCACGTGAGTGTTAGCAACTGCCGTATGCTCCTCCCTCCGTTCCAAAATGCAGTGCATATAGCTTTACTGAAAATTCAAACCTCGCAAACTTTTACCGAGTTTTTGTGTACCAAAATGCACATATAGAATACCCAGTATATATCATTTCATTCATCTTCAAGAGGTAACTATAAAGATGGGGGAGGAGTCTACAACGAAAGACCGTTGTTTCACCTGCAACAATTTCAACCATCCTTTGGTGTGGAGGAATATCATAGGAACTCTATATGATATGATTTTTATAAGATTTTTTTTCCTTTAGAGCCAATTGGTTCATAGGAATAGATTCATATACTCTACATTTCAAAGGAAATAAACATGATATCATTTTATAGCTTTAGAGCCACTCGGTTCATATGAATGAATTCGTATACTCCCATAATTTCAAAGGAAAATAAACATTAGCATATATTCAATAGAAAAGTTCCTATGATGTGAACCAAATGACATCTCTTTCCTAATCACTCCTCATAGGAATTGAGGTACATGTCATCTCTAGATTCAATAGAAAAGTTCTTATGTTGTGAAACAAATGACATCTCTTTTCCAATCCCTACTCATAGGAATTGAGATACATGTAGTCTCTTTCCCTACAACTTCCATGTATATATCTTCTTGATAATCCCCAAGTGAAGGGAATCATCGTAGCAACTTCCAAAGGTGGAAGTGATAAGTATGGAGTGTGGAACCCACAAGGAGCTAAAGGTAAGATCAATATTCTCTCAAGCGCTATCTGCCACTGATACGACTCTACGTATACCGAACGTTTGCTTCCAACTAGAAATGAGAAATAAAACTACGTTGTGGGTATGAAGAGGATAACTTTGCATGGTATCGGAGAGCTAAAATATAAAAGTAGGTGCTGTTATCATAAAGTTAGAATATACTATAAATAGCGAGTGTGGAATAATGGTGGATCGGTGTGCGGAATTGTCCTAGGCAACTGTTAACAAGA
>NW_021202803.1:0-1085 GCF_002162155.2 Triticum dicoccoides
AGTAGAAGCACTCAGTTTCAGGCTTAGGTCCAGACTTGGGTTTCTTCTCTTGAGCAGCAACTTGCTTGCCGTTCTTCTTGAAGTTCCCCTTTTTCTTCCCTTTGCCCTTTTTCTTGAAACTAGTGGTCTTGTTAACCATCAACACTTGATGCTCCTTTTTGATTTCTACCTCCGCAGCTTTCAGCATTGCGAAGAGCTCGGGAATAGTCTTGTTCATCCCTTGCATATTATAGTTCATCATGAAGCTCTTGTAGCTTGGTGGCAGTGATTGGAGAATTCTGTCAATGACGCAATCATCCGGAAGATTAACTCCCAATTGAATCAAGTGATTATTATACCCAGACATTTTGAGTATATGCTCACTGACAGAACTGTTCTCCTCCATCTTGCAGCTATAGAACTTATTGGAGACTTCATATCTCTCAATTCGGGCATTTGTTTGAAATATTAACTTCAACTCCTGGAACATCTCATATGCTCCATGACGTTCAAAACATCGTTGAAGTCCCGATTCTAAGCCGTAAAGCATGGCACACTGAACTATCGAGTAGTCATCAGCTTTGCTCTGCCAGACGTTCATAACATCTGGTGTTGCTCCAGCAGCAGGCCTGGCACCCAGCGGTGCTTCCAGGACGTAATTCTTCTGTGCAACAATGAGGATAATCCTCAAGTTACGGACCCAGTCCGTGTAATTTCTACCATCATCTTTCAACTTTGCTTTCTCAAGGAACGCATTAAAATTTAACGGAACAACAGCACGAGCCATCTATCTACAATCAACATAAACAAGCAAGATACTATCAGGTACTAAGTTCATGATAAATTTAAGTTCAATTAATCATATTATTTAAGAACTCCCACTTAGATAGACATCCCTCTAATCCTCTAAGTGATTACGTGATCCAAATCAACTAAACCATGACCGATCATCACGTGAGATGGAGTAGTTTTCAATGGTGAACATCGTTATGTTGATCATATCTACTATATGATTCACGCTCGACCTTTCGGTCTCCGTGTTCCGAGGCCATATCTGCATATGCTAGGCTCGTCAAGTTTAACCTGAGTATTCTGCGTGTGCAAAA
>NW_021202804.1:0-3269 GCF_002162155.2 Triticum dicoccoides
GTGTCCTTCCCGGACTGCTACTTATTTTTCTATTTTTCTAAATATTCCAAAATGGAGAAATATTGCCATAAAAATTGTTTTGGAGTCGTTTTACTTACCATACCACATACCTATTCCTTTTCGGAGTCTGGAACGTTCCGTAAAGTGTCTCTTATGTATTCCTCCAAGGTTACGGTTTCAATAACATTGGTTTCAACATTTATAGGATTACCTAAGATATAAAGTTTGATTCTTTGATCGTTTACCACCTTCGGATTTGTACCTTCGAAATTGTTGATTTTTATGGCACCGGAACGATAGACCTCCTCGATAACGTAAGGGCCTTCCCATTTAGAGAGAAGTTTTCCTTCAAAAAATCTTAAACGAGAGTTGTATAGCAATACATATTCACCTACATTAAACTCACGCTTTTGTATCCTTTTGTCATGCCATCTTTTGACTTTCTCTTTAAACAACTTGGCATTTTCATAAGCTTGGGTACTCCATTCATCCAGTGAGCTAATATCAAATAACCTCTTCTCACCGGCAAGTTTGAAATCATAGTTGAGCTCTTTAATAGCCCAATATGCCTTATGTTCCAGTTCGAGAGGTAAGTGACATGCTTTTCCATAAACCATTTTATACGGAGACATACCCATAGGATTTTTACATGCAGTTCTATAGGCCCATAATGCATCATCAAGTTTCTTGGACCAATTCTTTCTAGACCTATTGACAGTATTTTGCAAAATTAATTTGAGCTCTCTATTACTCAATTCTACTTGACCGCTAGACTGAGGGTGATATGGAGATGCAATTCTATGATTAACATCATACTTAGCAAGCATTTTACGGAAAGCACCATGAATAAAATGTGAACCACCATCAGTCATTAAATATCTAGGGACTCCAAACCTCGGAAAAATAACTTCTTTAGGCATTTTAATAGAAGTGTTATGATCAGCACTACTAGTTGGAATAGCTTCTACCCACTTAGTAACATAATCAACTGCAACTAAAATATGTGTGTATCCATTAGAGGCAGGAAAAGGTCCCATATAATCAAAGCCCCAAACATCAAATGTTTCAATAACAAGTGAATAATTCATAGGCATTTCTTGACGTCTACTAATATTACCAATTCTTTGACATTCATCACAAGACAAGACAAACTTACGGGCATCCTTGAAGAGAGTAGGCCAATAAAAACCGGATTGCAATACCTTATGTGCAGCTCTATCTCCAGCGTGGTGTCCTCCATAAGCTTCGGAGTGACACTTGTGTAGGATCTGTTCCTGTTCATGCTCAGGTACACAACGTCTAATAACACCATCTACTCCTTCTTTATAAAGATGTGGGTCATCCCAAAAGTAATGTCTCAAATCATAGAAGAACTTTTTCTTTTGCTAGTATGTAAAACTAGGTGGTATAAATTTAGCAACAATATAATTAGCGTAATCAGCATACCATGGAGTACTACGAGAAGTACTTATAACATTTAATTGTTCATCAGGAAAGCTATCATCAATAGGTTGTGGGTCATCAAGAACATTTTCTAATCTAGACAAGTTGTCTGCAACGGGGTTCTCAGCTCCCTTTCTATCAACAATATGAAAATCAAATTCTTGTAGCAAGAGAACCCATCTAATAAGTCTAGGTTTAACATCTTTCTTTTCCGTAAGATATTTAATAGCAGCATGATCAGTGTGAATCGTTACTTTAGAATCAACAATATAAGGTCTGAACTTATCACAAGCAAATACAACTGCTAAGAGTTCCTTTTCAGTAGTAGCATAATTCCTTTGAGCATTGTCTAGAGTCTTACTAGCATAATGGATAACATTTAATTTCTTATCGAATCTTTGCCCTAGAACAGCACCTACTGCATAATCACTAGCATCGCACATAATTTCAAAGGGTAAATTCCAATCAGGTGGCTGAAAAATAGGTGCAGAGATCAATGCTTTCTTAAGTATTTCAAATGCTTCTACACAATCAGCATCAAAGACAAAGGGCATATCTTTTTGTAATAAATTAGTCAGAGGCCGAGAATTTTTTGAGAAGTCCTTAATGAACCTCCTATAAAATCCGGCATGACCAAGGAAACTTCTTATACCTTTGATGTCCTTGGGACATGGCATCTTTTCAATAGCGTCAACCTTGCCTTTATCAACTTCGATACCTCTTTCAGAAACTTTATGCCCCAAGACAATACCTTCATTAACCATAAAGTGGCACTTTTCCCAATTCAAAACAATATTAGTTTCTTCACATCTCTGCAAAACTTGATCAAGATTGCTCAAGCAATCATCAAAATAAGATCCATAGAAGGAAAAGTCGTCCATGAAAACCTCACAAATCTTTTCACAAAAGTCAGAGAATATAGCCATCATGCATCTTTAAAAGGTAGCAGGTGCATTACATAAACCAAAAGGCATACATCTATAAGCAAAAGTACCAAAAGGGCAAGTAAAAGTGGTCTTTGATTGATCTTTAGCTGACACAGGTATTTGAGAGAAACCAGAATAACCATCTAGAAAGCAATAATGTGTATGTTTGCATAATCTTTCTAGCATTTGATCGATAAAAGGTAAGGGGTAATGATCCTTTTTAGTAGCCTTATTTAATTTACGAAAATCAATTACCATCCTATAACCTGTAATAATTCTTTGCGGAATCAATTCATCTTTATCATTAGGAACAACAGTAATACCTCCCTTTTTAGGGACACAATGGACAGGACTTACCCACTGACTATCAGCAACGGGATAAATTATACCTGCCTCCAGAAGCTTTAGTATTTCTTTTCTTACAACTTCTTTCATTTTAGGATTCAGCCATCTTTGATGATCACGAACTGGTTTGGCATCTTCTTCCAAATTTATTTTATGTTGACACAGAGTGGGACTAATGCCCTTAAGATCATCAAGAGTATATCCAATAGCAGCACGGTGCTTCTTCAGAGTTTTCAATAATCTCTCTTCTTCATGCTCTGAAAGGTTAGCACTAATAATAACAGGATATATCTTCTTTTCATCAAGATAAGCTTATGTAAGATTATCAGGCAATGCTTTATGCTCAAACACGGGATCACCCTTGGGTGGAGGAGGATCCCCTAGGATTTCAACATGCAAATTGTGTTTCAGAATAGGTTCCTGCTTAAAGAATACATCATCTATTCGCTTCTTTCATTCATAAACATATCATTTTCATGGTCTAGCAAATATTGTTCTAAAGGATCACTAGGAGGTACGGCAATAGAAGCAAGACCAATAATTTCATCCTTACTA
>NW_021202805.1:0-1083 GCF_002162155.2 Triticum dicoccoides
TGTAACGCCCTCGATGCGACTATATCTCCCACGTGTCGAGGCACGACTTAGAGGCATAATCGCATTGAAGGCATATGTCGCAAGTGAGGTAATCTTCACACAACCCATGTAATACAATAAGGGAAAGAGATACATAGTTGGCTTACAATCGCCACTTCACACAATTACATGAATAAAGCATTACATCAACCAAATACAATCAGGGCCCGACTACGGAGCCAAAATAAAAGAAGAACCCCAAATGCGACAAAGGTCCCCGATCGACCCCAACTGGGCTCCACTACTGATCAACTAGCACGGAAACAACACAAAGGACAAGATCTTCAACGAGCTCCTCCTGAGCTTGGTTGCGTCATCTGCACGGACTCATCGGCACCTGCAAGCTGGTTTTGGAAGTATCTGTGAGCCACGGGGACTCAGCAATCTCGCACCCGCGAGATCAAGACTATTTAAGCTTATAGGAAGGATGGAGTAATGAGGTGGAGCTGCAGCAAGCGACTAGCATATATGGTGGCTAAACATACGCAAATGAGAGCGAGAAGAGAAGGCAAAGCACGGTCGATAAAAGTATGATCAAGAAGTGATCCTGGACTACCTACGTCAAGCATAACTCCAACACCGTGTTCACTTCCCGGACTCCGCCGGAAAGAGACCATCACAGTTACACACACGGTTGATGTATTTTAATTAAGGTCAACTTCGGGTTTTCTACAACCGGACGTTAACAAATTCCCATCTGCCCATAACCGCGGGCACGGCTTTCGAAAGTTCAAATCCCTGCAGGGGTGTCCCAACTTAGCCCATGACAAGCTCTCACGGTCAACGAAGGAATAGACCTCCACCCGAGACGTTCCGATCAGACTCGGTATCCCGGTACAACAAGACATTTCGACAGGGTAAAACTAAACCAGCAACACCGCCCGAATGTGCCGACAAATCCCGATAGGAGCTGCACATATCTCTTTCTCAGGGCACACTCAGATAGGTCAAGCTACGAGTAAAACCAACCCTCAAGTTTCCCCGAGGTGGCCCCGCAGGCTGCCCAGTTCGGACCAACACTCAGAGGAGCACTGGCCCGGGGGG
>NW_021202806.1:0-800 GCF_002162155.2 Triticum dicoccoides
GCCGGAGTTCTGGCCGGCGGCGACCATCAGTGCGGCGGCGATAGTGGTTTTGGTCGTTTCGGCCACCAAATGAACCGCGGAGGCCACCGGAGTGAAGCTGAGGACGACCCGCGGCTCTTGGCGGAGTCCGTTGGGGTCGGGGTGGCCGGAGTCGACGGCGGCGAGCTCGGCTGCGGCGGCCGGGGTTCGGTCGTGCACGGGAACGGTGTTGCAGGGTGTTAGGGGGGGTGTTGGAGCGTGCTACGTGCTCCTAGTGAGATGTGGAGCACGATGGCGTGCTCGGTTGGGCGCTACGGCGATCGTGGCCACGACGGCGACATCGCCGGCGGCGTGAAGCTTTCGGCCGCGGTGGGGCTAGGGCCTAGGGGTCGGGAGAGAGCAGGGGAGAAGGGGGAAACGGTGGCGTAGCTCACCGCGGTTGCAGTGGGCGTCGAAGCGGGCTCGAGGACGCGTCGGAGACGACGAATTTGACGGCGACGGTGGTCGGAGTCCGAAGAGGGGAACGGCGACGTGGCAGCGATGCAGGGCTTCCGGGGACCCGTGGAGCGGTGGGGAGGAAGAAGGAGTCGAGGCGGAGCTTCTGAGCTGGTCGGGGAAGCGAGGGGTGGTCGGAGACGGTGGCTAAGGCGAACGGCGGCGACGGTGAGCTTCGGCCGTGAGAGAGAGAGAGTGAGGGAGAGGAAGGAGAGAGCCGGGGAGAGTGAGAGAGAGCAGGGGGGATCGGGACGGGCTGCGGGCGTCGTCCACGCGGCCAGGAGGGCGTCGGCAAGCAGGAGGTGGCCGCGCGGCCGCGCGCGCGC
>NW_021202807.1:0-1373 GCF_002162155.2 Triticum dicoccoides
TCTTCCACGTGTTAAACAAATGCGAAAAGTCGGGGTGTTTTTACATTCACACCACTAGCCGCATAAACGAGCCGCCTATTTAATGGGTTGGGATTCAGATCCAAACCACACCTTCTCCTCTCCGCGAGTAATCATCAGAGCGCCTCCAGCAAAGGTCCATTCCAACATGGCCAGCCGTCGCAGCTCCTCCTCTCGCCCTTCCAGTCCTAAACCTGGAGACTGGGAGAGGTGCTCCATCCCGCACAGCGAGCTAGTATCGCTCCAGGCCAAAGGATTTCTCCCTCAGGCCTATATGGTCCCGGTTCGAGCCGGACTCGCCACCTATAATGGCGGAGAGCAAGCGGAGAGCACCCCCAATCCCTCCAAAGGAGAGCGGGTGTGCCTCGTCCCTTATCTAGTAAGAGGACTTGGATTTCCAATTCATCCATTTCTCCGTGGCTTCTGGAGTTCTACGGCCTCCAGCTGCACAATCTCACGCCCACCTCTATATTGCATATCGCGGGCTTCGTCGCCCTTTGCGAGCTATTCTTGGGTGTTGAGGCTCATTTCGCGCTGTGGAAGAGGTTATTCTGCCTGGTGCCCCGCTCTCAAGAGGGGTCTATATATCAAGTGGGCGGAGCCGAAGTGTGGCATATCGCCGGGACCGGATATCTATCCGGAACCCCAAAGAAGGCGTCCGAGGACTGGCCTTCGGAATGGTTTTATATAGATGATGTCCCGCTGCCGGATCCTATCCGGGCCGGTATCCCCGAATTCAACAGTGCTCCCTTAAAGAAACGCCTAAGCTGGCGTCCGCGGAGCTCTCAGAGAGAAGGCGACAGGGACGTCCTTCACCTGATGGGTCGGATAAGACTATTGGCTCATTCCGGACTAACCATGATTGAGGTCATGGCCACATGCATTATGCGGGGGGTGCAGCCGCTTCAATATAGAGGCCACCCCATGTGGGATTTTAACGGGGAGGATGAAGCCACCTGTTACGGTCGTAAGGGGCCAGCCTTAGCTGCCGCTCTAGTAAAGATCATATCCTCTTTGTACAAGGGAGAAGAGGAGGAATTCCTCCGCGTCAACCCGCAGGGCGGATTTTCTATGTACAACCCTCCGAGTTGGGTAAGTGTACAATTGTGCTTGCGCATCCATTTTATATTCCCATGATTAAATATGTGGTCTTCCGATTTCAACGCAGGAACTGCGTCAGGAAGTAAAGGATATAAACAGCCGTCCCCCACAGCCCGAGGATCCAGAACGGTCCCTTGATCCGGACTCCAAAGAGGATCCGGACATATCGGTGGAGCTGATTGACGGGGTGTTTTATCAGCTAAGCAAGGACAATACCTTGGTGGCCATTACGGCTGATTACCCAGGGTTAATCC
>NW_021202808.1:0-1465 GCF_002162155.2 Triticum dicoccoides
AGTGGTGACCACAGTGGCTGGGAAGGAAGAAAATGTAAGCGGGAGAGGGAGGAGGCGGGGGCGTTACAGCGTGCTCGCTGCGGCGTCGTCCTCGGTGGCCTGCACGCCGGGCTGCTCCTCGCGGCGGAGGTAATCTGTAGGGAGCACAACTCGCCAAAACAGCTGGTACGCACGATGTCGTGGTTGCCTATGCCTGCATCGGCGAGTTTGTCACTGGGATCACGTCCGTATACCAGCACTTTGGAGATGAAATCTTTGTCTTCATGCTCTGTGGTTCTGCCCTTCACCTTGAGTTGTATCTCAATGTCGACTGGGCCGGTGAAGACAATCGCATGAGACGGGCCGGTCAGCGCCAAAAATGGATCCTGCAAGCATCAGTTGCACTACTCATTATCAAATCGATCAACTGTATAAAGAAATATGGATACAGCATAATATAGCCAACCCAACCCCACATAAGCGAAAATAATACTTGACTACACCACTACACACCTGTTGAGTGAGGAGTTGGCAGGCATCCCTCTTGAGTCTGAAGATAATGTTACGATTATGATCCATCGAGTCCCGGGTGGCGACCAGGCCGTAGACCTCGAGTGGCCACTCAAGATAACCACCGTCGATCTCCATGACTCTGACGGAGAAGATTTGCAGGAAAGTCTTGACGCCTGCATGTGGCGGGGTGCGTTTGCATGTGAAGAGCATGGCTCTCACGCACGCTGCAGCAAAAGTCACAGAAATCAGCCCAGAAATCAAACATTGACTAAATAATTCAGGTTCAGACATACTACAAGGGACGGTATAGCTGCAATGAAACTAATATAACTAATCTCCTTTTCTTCCCATCGGTAAGAGAACTAATCGAGTCGAGGTATACAGCAGTAGGAAGAAGAAATGCAGAGAAAGAACCGGATGGGTAGTAACTAGTAAGTAGATTATTACAGTAGAATTCGAAGGAGCCACATTTGTCACCCCAAGATTTCTCCCAGTCGCGGCGGTACGAAACCAGGTCCTTCTCCTCCACCAAAACACCCGCGGTTGATTTTCCTTTGGCACAAATCCTCCCTGGTAGTTGGCCTGAGAATGAATCAACTAGCTCTTGTACTGTTTGTCCTGATGGTGGCTGGGCAGTATCTCCGACATGTTCATCGGTCCTGAGTGAAAGGGAACAATCTCGGTGAGTAAGATAAGATATTTTTTCTTTAGAACTACTGCTAAGTGCTCTCCGAACACAATATTCCACCAAATCGGTGACAAATTCAGTGCTCTCCGAACACATTATTCCACCAAATCAGTGACAAGTTCAGTACCATGTTGCTCGACAATTTACTAGTCCAACAGGAAAATCCTAAGACTGATGTCAGTGGTGACCACAGTGGCTGGGAAGGAAGAAAATGTAAGCGGGAGAGGGAGGAGGCGGGGGCGTTACAGCGTGCTCGCTGCGGCGTCGTCCTCGGTGGCCTGCACG
>NW_021202809.1:0-2385 GCF_002162155.2 Triticum dicoccoides
TTGGGGCAATGGCCAGTTGGGCAGTTAATTCAGAGCATTTTGGATCTTCTTCATAGCTTTTTACCACCTCAGTTATCCAAGCAGGAATGGCTGCACTGGACAGTAGGGCAGATATAGCATATTTAACTCTAGAAAGAGCATCAACAACTTTATTTTCTTTTCCTTTTTGTACTCCACTCTGAATTTATATCCCAGAAGTTTGATGAGCAATTTGTGTTGTATTCCTTCTGTGAGCTTTTGTTCTTGAATATGTTTTAGACTTTGTTGATCAGTTCTAATGATGATGGAAGGTGCAGCAAAATAGTGCTTCCACTGTTTGATTGCTTCAATGATTGCCAGTGCTTCCTTGTCATAAGATGACCATCCTGCAGCTTTTGGTCCAATAGCTTTGCTTAGGAAAGCAATGGGCTGTCCCCTTTGCATCAACACAGCTCCAATGCCATAACCTGAAGCATCAGCTTCCAGGACAAAAGGAATTGAGAAATCAGGCATTGCTAAGACAGGAGCAGAGGTCATGTGTTGTTTCAGTTGTCTGAAAGCATTTTCTTGAGCTTCCTCCCATTTAAACCCATCCTTCTTTAATGCTTCAAAAAGTGGTTTGCAAGTTATACCATAATTTTTGATAAATCTTTTGTAGTAGTCTGCCAGTCCCCGAAAATTCCTTAAATGTGTGACATTTTCAGGAGTGGGACATTGAACTATTGCTTCTACCTTTGCTGGGTCAGTAGAAATTCCTGCAACAGTAATAACATAGCCCAAATATTCCACTCTATCTTGAGCAAAGGTGCACTTAGAAATTTTTGCATAAAGTTGGTGCTTCCTCAAAGCTTCAAATACTAGCTGCAAATGTTCCAAGTGTTCCTTGTATGACTTGCTGAAAATGAGGATGTCATCAAAGAAAAATAAGACACACTTTCTTAGTAAGTGCCCAAGAACAGAATGCATTAACTGGTGGAAGGATGGAGGTCCATTTGTCACTCCAAAAGGCATAACAAGGAATTCAGACAGTCCTATATGAGTGCTGAAAGCAGTTTTCTCAATATCTTCCTCTTTCATTCTTATTTGATGATATCCACTTCTCAAATCAATTTTTGTGAAGATACATGCTCCATGGAGTTCATCAAGCAAATCCTCAATCATAGGAATTGGGTATTTGTTTTTGATAGTGTGCAGGTTGAGTTTTCTGTAATCTATGCACAGTCTCCAAGTCATATCTCTTTTCCTTACTAAAATAGCAGGTGAAGAGTATGGACTGTTGCTCAGTCTTATTATTCCTTTTGCAATTAGTTCTTTTATTATGTTCTCCAAGGCATTTTTCTGATTGTATGGCATTCTGTAATTCCTCTGATTTACTACAGGGGCTCCAGGTTCCAAGTTAATTGCATGGTCACAGTCCCTCTTGGGGGGCAGTGTTGTGGGTTCTTGGAAAATGTCTTGGAATACTTCCAACAGTTTGTCCACCTCTGGTTTATGCACTTGCTCTTTGTTTTCAAACAGTTGTACTGGTTGCATCCACATTAATGCTCCAGACAACATATCTTCAAGGATATGTTCCATATCCTGAAGTATGGGAGTGCAAGGACTGTTGGGCAATGTTTCATCATGGAAAGTGATCCTTTCTCCAGAGATCAACTTAATTATGAGTTCCCTTTCAGGTAGATCAAAGGTGACTGGACTGTGTGTATACATCCAATCAGCCCCTAAGATCATATCATAACCACACAGCTTAAGAACTCTGAAATCTGAAGAAAAGTTGTGTCCTTGGATGGAGTATTCTGTTTTGAAACATGCAAAATCACTGGCAAGTTTGCCCCCCATTTGCAACAGTGACATTCACCTGCTTTACTGATGAGATCACACAACCAACTTTTAGAGCTATTTCTGGGGACAAGAAAGTGTTAGTGCTCCCACTATCAACTAGTGCCAGAGCAGTAGTACTGCCAATTTGGACCAGTAAAGAGAAAGTGTGTGTAGGTTTATCCTCAGGTTGTCCATGAGCAGCATGCATGGAGATTTTCAACTGAGCATTGTCAGACTCTTCCTCTTCATTTTCTGAATGTTCTTCCTCAGCATCCACAATATAAATCACTTTAGGATTTCCTTCAGTTTGTTGTTGCAAGGCTTGGATCTGGGCTTTCTGTGACATCTTGCAAACCTGTTTATGTCCTGGAAACAAAGGTTCCCTGCACTTGTAGCAAATTCCTTTGTCTCTTTCTTATTGGATTACAGTGGCAGCAGTATTGTTGCTAGGAGTGTGTGGTTTTGCAGACTCCACCACTGTTTGTTTCTTGTAGAAGGGAGTAACAACTCTGGAAGGGGGAGGAGGAGGAGAAATTTTTTCCATTCTTCTAGCAAACCACATTGCTTTCTGTAGAGTTGTTGGTT
>NW_021202810.1:0-1310 GCF_002162155.2 Triticum dicoccoides
AAAGTATGGTTGAAAAAGGAATAAACTTTAATTTCTTTTTGGGAACCACCTATGATATATCTAGCATGAAAAGTATTGGGAACTTCTCGATCGTTCTCGGTGACAGGAAAAGCATGCCTCCCAAAATGTTTTTATCTCTATATTTTTCGCTTTGAACTCTAGCACCTCTACAAATACCTACTTCCCTCCGTGAAGGGCCTTTCTTTTACCTTATGCAATTTTTATTTTTAATTTGAGTCTCCATCTTCTCTTATAAAGCACCAACTAGGGGCATACTTGATCATTGGGTGTAGCTAATATGCGAGTGTGTTTCATGAATGGATCAATGACTGAGCATGATGGGCTAGGGATAACTTACTTTAGCGTTGATATTTTGGAGGACATGGTTGCTTGCTGATATGCTTGAGTATTTAAGTATCATGCCAAAACTAGACTATGGCTTTGAACCATATAGAAGTCCAAATGTCCATGCTATAAAGAAAATAATATGCGATGAACATGTTAGGCAGCATTCCACATAAAAATTTATGTTTTTATCATTTACCTACTCGAGGACGAGAAGGAATTAAGCTTGGGGATGCTGATACGTCTCCAATGTATCTATAATTTTTCATTGTTCCATATTGTTATATTACCATTCTTGGATGTTTTATAATCATTTTATATCATTTTTTGGTACTAACCTATTGACATAGTGCCAAGTGCCAGTTGATGTTTTTTGCATGTTTTTCACATCATAGGAAATCAATACTAAACGGAGTCCAAACACAGCAAAATTTTTTTTGGATTTTCTGGGACCAGAAGACGTCCAATGGGCCGGAGAAGTGCCCGGGGGGTGCTTCGAGGGGAGCACAACCCACCAGGGTGCACCCGGAGGCCCAGGCGCACCTTGGTGTGTTGTGCCCACCTCGGGTGCCTCCCTATCCGCCTCCTTACTCTATAAATACCCCAATATTACAGAAACCCTAGGGGAGTTGACGAAAATCAATTCCAGCCGCCGCAAGTTCCAGAAACACCAGATCCAATCAAGACACCATCATAGAGGGGTTCATCATGTCCATTGATACCTCTCCAATGATGTGTGAGTAGTTCTTTGTAGACCTTCGGGTCCGTAGTTAGTAGCTAGATGGCTTCCTCTCCCTCGTTTGATTCCCAATACAATGGTCTCTTGGAGATCCATAGGATGTAATCCTTTTGTGGTGTGTTTGTTGGGATCCAATGAACTTTGAGTTTATGATCAGATCTATCATTTTATCCATGAAAGTTCGAGTCTTCTTTCATCTCTTATATGCATAATTGCTTATAGCCTC